>NW_028318616.1:692500-992500 GCF_062004578.1 Staurois parvus
AAACAATATGGCTTCCCTTTGTGTTCACTACAAAAATAAAAACAAGGAAGGTGTTTGACTGATGTCGGAACCACTTTGTGCTCCACTTTTTTGTGTTCTGCTTTTTCCTGAATGGGTTATAAAGCCTAAATATTTTATATCGTAATTCATTCCTTGCATTAAGGTAAAAAATGTTTAGGCATTGGTAACATTTATAGGTAAAGCAGGGGCGGACTGACAACTCATGGGGCCCACAGGCAATAGGGGATCATGGGGCCCCTGTGTCCTTGCCCAAACTCAAAAAAGCCTATGAAAAAGGTACTAGGGGCATCTCATGGGGCCCCCTACTGACCCCGGGCCCTCGGGCAGTGCCCGAGTTTCCAAATGGTCAGTCCGCCCCTGAGGTAAAGTTGATCCAGGGAATATCCGATTGCCTCCCGGGGGATCAGGAAGGAATTTTTTTCCCTGCAGGAGCAAATTGGATCATGCTTTGCTGGGTTTTTTGCCTTCCTCTGGATAAACTGTGGGTGTAGGATTATAGCTTTTTTTTTTCTTTTAATGGTTGAACTGGATGTACTTTTGTCTTTTTTCAGCCAGACTAACTATGTAACTATTGTCCCTTCACCCCCCCTTATGCTTACCTGAGCCCTCATTCCATCCAGCGCTGTGCCCATCTGCAGCTCTTCTCTCTCATCAGGTCTCACAGGCTTTGCTGAGGCAGCGGGAGCCATTGGCTCCCACTGCTGTCAATCAAAGTCAGTGACAAGGGAGCAGGGATGGGCGCAAGTCCCGCTGTCTGCGTATATAGATGCAGGCAGGGGGACTCAGGAGTGAGCCCGCATGGGTGCCCCCATAGGCCTGCTATGGGGGCACTCCCTGGAGAGGAGGAACCAGGAGCACCAGCAGGGGACCCAAGAAGAGGAGGTTCGGGGCCTCCCTGTGCAATTCCATTGCACAGAGCAGGTAAGTATAAACCTGTTTGTTATTTTAAAAAACTGGATTTACAATCACTTTAAAGTGACACTAAACTCTGGCTTAATAGAAAAAAAAATTCTATTCAAGTATGTATTCTTAAAGGGTTCACTTTTACAAAAAAACTGTTTATGAATGTAAAGGGAGGCTGCATATAAAAACAAACTATGCAGCTTTGGCTAAAGTTGAATAATGCCCTTGCTATAGGTGTAGGCCACTTACGTATCTCCTGAAGCCTGAATAAAAAATCCCAAGAGATGGCATCATCCTGTCCTGCTCTGTTGCTAGAACATTGCTAAGACACTCCCAGCTGTTACCGTTCACCTCCACCATCACAGGAGCAAACTGCTCACCACTACTCAAGTGCTCCATCACAACGAGTCCTAATCCTGTGTATGTTGGAAAGCTTGGGAGGTTACACTGGGATACATTCTTCCTCTTTGTCAGGTGACAATGTTCAGGTCTGCGGATTGGCTGGGATTTACCCACGGCACTGACAGAGCAGCAGAGGCGGTATAAAAGGTGGGTATTGATGGGTGTATGGATAGACCAATTCTCTTTATACCAAATCTGAGCCACCATGTGTCCCCAACAGCACTTGCCACATGTGTAAGTCATTATGGCTAACTTACCTTAGTCATTCTGTCCTGCTTTGTTGCTAAGACATTGCTAAGACACTCCCAGCTGTTACTGTTCACGTTCATCACAGGAGCAAGCTGTTCCTCTACTACTCAGGTGCTCCATCGCAGCAATGAATCCTAACCCTGTGTAAGGACTATATTGGATGACCTGGGAGGTTACACAAGGTTAAATTCTTCCTCTTTGTCAGGTGACAATGTTCCGGTCTGGAGATTGGCTGGGATTTACCCAAGGCACTGATATAATCGGAGGGGGCATAGTAGGTAGATATTGGTGGGTGCATGGATATACAAATAGATTCTCTTTAAGTGAAAACTGAGCCACCACACATCCCCAGGAGCACTTGCTATATGTTATTAATTTACAGGATTTATATAGTGTCAACAGTGTGCACAGCGCTTTACAACGTGAGGGCAAACAGTACAGTTACAATGCAATTCAATACAGGAGGAATGAGAGGGCCCTGCTCGTTAGAGCTTGCAATCTAAAAGGGGAGGGTCAAGTTATGCAAAATTAATAACTGTGGGGGATGAGCTGATGGAGAAAATACATGTACAGTTTTTAGGTGGAGGCAGGATAGGCTTCTCTGTAGAGAAATGTTTTCACGGATCACCTAAAAGTGGACAGAGTAGGAGATAGTCGGACAGATTGGGGTAGGGAATTCCATAGGATGGGAGAGGCTCGGGAGAAGTCCTGGAGGCAAGCATGGGAGGAGGTGACAAGGGAACTAGAGAGCAGGAGTTCTATGTGTAAGTCATTATGGCTTACACACCTTAGTCATCCTGTCCTGCCTTGTTGCTAGGACATTGCTAAGACACTCCTAATTGTTACTGTTCACCTACACCATCACAGGTATGAGCTCTTTTTCTGATTCAACCCTGCTCACGTACACTCTCTGTTGCTTGGTGCAGTATCTCTGAGCTCAGTATTTGACAGCTCACTCCTATGATGGTGGACTAGGGCTGTTAGAAACCACGGGGCCCCATACAGCTAACCTGAAAAGGCCCCACATAAAAAAAAAAACCACTTTGCTGCAGTTATTAACACCATGAGTGATCGGTACCAATCACTCATTGTGATAATTCAGAAAAGGAAGGGGCTGGTAAATGTGACATATTTAGAGGAGTCTTCCCGAACTCTCCATCCTAAAAGGATTCTATTGTGTGCTTGCAGCTGCTAGTGGGAAGGAGAGGAGGGACACTGGCAGCACTGCGGGGGTGGGGGTACACAGGGGGGCCTGGGCAGCAGGGAGAAATGCATGATGTACAGGGAGGATGATATGTGCACCAGGGGGGCAATTACTGGAACCTGTCCCCTGTATGGCTGCAGCTGCAGCAGCTGAAAGCCAGCAAGAGGGAGAGGAGAAGAAGCCAGCCTTCAGCTGCTGCAGAGGGAGCCATACAGAGGATCAGTTCCAGTAATTGCTCCCCCCACCATGCTGACTACCCTCCCTGCCCACATCCGACTCACCCAGCTGCATGGGCCCCCCTGCTGGCCTGGGCCCTATACAGGAGGACTGGTAATACCCTCTTTTCCACAGCCATGATGATGGATGTGAACAGTAACTGCTGGGTGTATCATGGCAGCATCCTAGCTACAAGGAAGGATAGGATGACTAAGATGACTTAGCTATAATGGCCTACACATATAGCAAGTGCTCCTGGGGACACGTGGGTAGATCCCAGCCGATCTCCACACCTGAACATTGTCAGTTGACAAAAAGAAAGCATTTAAACCTGTGTAACCTCCCACACTATCTAACATAGTCCTTACACAGTGTTAGGCCTGATTGCTGCGATAGAGCACCTGAGTAGTGGAGGAGCAGGGGGACTGTGGGTGGACCAATTATTCAATCATCAATTATCCAATAAAAGCATTCAAGTGGCAAGTAATGATACCCTCACTGGAGGTTGAGGGGGCAGTTGGGTAACCAAATCATCCAAAATAAAGTCAGCTCCTAAACAACACTGTCACAATAAAAGTTTAAAATTGATAACAGATTTACAGTTTATATGACCAGAATGTTATATGGATCCTTTTTTGTGCACATCTTTAATGAGTTTGTTGGCCATGGTGATCAGAGCTGGTCCGATATTATCCTTTATGGTTAAGTGGGACTTTTGTGTCCCTTCTGTGGAGACGGACTCCTTTATTCTTTTTCGTTATATTGCTGTAATAGGTGACGCTTCTCCGCCCCTTTGAAATCATTTGGTGGCCAGTCTGATTAATAATTTGGTTCCATTGCCCCTGTGCATATACATGACCTTCCACAATGTTTCTTTAATGGATTCAATCCTTTATTTGTTATTATCTCTTTAAAATGCTGTTTCCATTATTGGCAGCTACTACCTTTTTATCATGTACAATGCTGACTGAGGATATTTCTATACCATGCTGTTATTTCTTCTGGTTTTATGTTGAAACTTTACCATAAAAATGATTGGAAAAGAAAATTGCTATCAGATTGGAGTTTAAAGGGGCAGCACATGCAACCCAGATCAGAAACGGCTACACAATGGCAAGTGGACATGTCTATAGTGTGTTCAACACTTGGTGCCATTTACACAATCTCTACCTAAATGAACACAGCAATGTTCACAAAATAGCCACATGAAGTTACTTCATAGCAAACGTGCTACATGGTAACCACATGTTAAAAATACATACCCAGAATCCTACGGGGCAAGAGTCACTGAAACAGCTGCATTGTACATGAACATTCAGCATATTACTTGATGTCAGCCTTGAACACAATTCTTTTTTACGTGACATATTGTAGGCCATATAAGCCATTTTTGAGTTATAGCCATTAGGTGAAATACATCAGGTGTTTTTATTCTATATAAGTTGACTGTTAATGACTCTCTGTTAACCATTTTATGGTACAGAACGCACTGGGAGCACCTGCTCTGTCCCCACCTGTCTGGCAGGTCCCCAAACCATGAACTGTCCTACATCATTCTAAGGCCAAGAGAGAAAAAAAAAACTTGCAGAAAAGTTTCCAAAGTTTGTACAAGCTTGTACATTGCAGAAACACAGAATGACTCATTTCGTCCATGTGCTAGTTTCACTAGAAGCAGGACAGACTCACTAGTGAGAGCTGGGCATTGTGTCATTAAAAGAAACAGAAAGTGTCAAATGTCTAATTAGAGGATAAAGCATTCAATACTACAATTATTTATTTTATTTTTTATTATTTATTTATTTACAATGATCAGGTTATAGAGACAACAATTTCTATGCTTAGCATTCATGTTAATTATTGGGTTAGACATTCTGTGTTTTAATGTGTAATTGACTAGCTGTTAATGTAGTTTATGATTCAGTGTGTCAGAGTAGCTAGCTGATAATGCATTCTGTATCTGGGTGTCAGGCTTACTAGTTGATAATGTACCTTGTGTTTCAGTGTGTCAAGCTAACTAGGTGATAACTTTAAGTGGTTGTACACCCTTACATATACCCAGTGAAGTGACCGGGCCTCAAGTGATACACAGAGATGAAACAAATCCTCCTATATAAGTTGTAGCTGTATATTTTCAGTCTTCTCTTCTCTACAGCCGTTCAAAGATCAGAATTTATACAGCATGTCTGAGCTTCCAGAAAACAGGGGGTGGAGAGCTGAAATGACATGCTGCAGAGCTCAGTGAGAGATCCTACATGGAAGAAAAATATATTTGAAATGTATTTTAAAAATATTCTTCCTAAATATATTGACATATATTTGAAATGCTACAATTTTGGCCATATTCAGTATATTTCAAAATACATTTCAATATATATATATATATCTTCTGCATGTTGAAATGTGTTATATATTACAAAATACATGAAAAATATTTTTTAAAATATATATGTTTTAAATATATTCTTCAGATTGTTTTTAACATATAAAAAAGTAATTTAAACATATATTTTTACATATATTTGTAAATGCATTCCAAAAATGTAGATTTGTATTTTTAAAGACATACAGTATATTTGAAATGTATTTTTAAAAATATTTTGAAATATATTAAATATGGCCAAAATTGTAGCATTTCAAATATTTGCCAATATATTTGGAAACAATATTTTTAAAATATATTTATCTTCCATGTCGGATGATTGGAGGGAAGGGACACACACCCCTTCATGCAGCACACAGGAACAGAGCTGAGGCTGTCACTCTGCTGGAGGTCCCTCTCCTGTCACCTTTTTTTCTCTTGGTGTCAGGAAAACCTGGGCTCCATTCACTAAAGCAGATCACATGCAGTATTTTGGAATTGTTTTTTGTGAATGCCAAAAACGTTTTGAAAAACACTATGGGATATTTTAACGCATTCCTTAAGGCAGTAAATAACACTTCGTGAATGGAGCCCTTGTCAGAAGTGATTCATGCTGATAGCAGAGGAATGAAGCAGTAGACAGAAATGACACTTAGTGCTCTTAATTGAGACAAGTACACACTAAAGAGGGATATGCTCTTTATATTTCATGTCTGAGGTTTACAACCACTTTAAGTGCTAAAAAGAAAGTCACTGCAAACCAGAGGGATCGCTTGTCTCCATATTTATTAGGAAGGATTTCCACAAGCTTGATATTGACAGCCCTTATCTGCAACTGCCCCTCTTACGTGTTTCACCCATAGGGCTTAGTCATAGCCCTATGGGTGAAACGCATTAGGGAGCAGTCCTAGATGAGGGCTGTCAATGTCAAGCTTGTGGATATCCACCCTAATAAATATGTAGACAAGCGATCCCTCTGGTTTGCAGTGACTTTCATTTTTAGCACTTGGTCTGCGAGCAGAGACAGCTCCTACAACCCCTGGCACCCAGGTTTTAAGTGGCAGTGGGGAGCAGAGGCTTGGAGCAGAGAATCCTCTAAGCATCCATAGGTTATAATTCATGTAGTTTTTCTGTGTGCCAGGCCAACTAATTGATGATGCATTTTGTGTTTCAGTATGTCAGTGTTTGTGTTTTGGCGTGTTAGGGTAAGTTTTAGGGTATTTTTTTATACAATTTAAACTTTAAAACAAAAATTAAAAATAGGTGATCAGGCAGGATGTTTAATGCTATTCCTCTTCCGTATTAAAGTTACTTACCTGCCTGTAAAACCCTGTGCACTGGACTATGCCTCTCCTGTATTAAAGTTACTTACCTGCCTGCCCACCCCTGTGCACTGGACTATGTCTCTTCTGTATTAAAGTTACTTACCTGCCTGCTCACCCCTTTACAGTAAACTATGTCTCTTCTGTATTAAAGTTACTTACCTGCCTGCTCACCCCTTTACAGTAAACTATGTCTCTTCTGTATTAAAGTTACTTACCTGCCTGCTCACCCCTTTACAGTAAACTATGTCTCTTCTGTATTAAAGTTACTTACCTGCCTGCTCACCCCTTTACAGTGAACTATGCTTCTTCTGTATTAAAGTTACTTACCTGCCTGCCCACCCCTGTACACTGAACTATGTCTCTTCTGTATTAAAGTTACTTACCTGCTTGCCCACCCCTGTGCACTGGACTATGTCTCTTCTGTATCAAAGTTACTTACCTGCTTGCCCACCCCTGTGCACTGAACTATGCCTCTCCTGTATTAAAGTTACTTACCTGCCTGCTCACCCCTTTACAGTGAACTATGCTTCTTCTGTATTTTAGTTACATACCTGCCTGCCCACCCCTGTACACTGAAATATGCCTCTCCTGTATTAAAGTTACTTACCTGCCCGCCCACCCCTGTGCACTGGACTATGTCTCTTCTGTAATAAAGCTACTTACCTGCCTGCCCACCCCTGTACAGTGAACTATGCTTCTTCTGTATTAAAGTTACTTACCTGACTGTCCTCTGGACTATGCCTCTTCTGCATTACATTTACCTACCTACCTGTCTGTCTGCCCCTGTACAGTGAGCTGAGCACATGAAAGTGCCAAGTCGATTTGCCTTTCATAAATTCACCCCACTGTGTTTCAGTGTACTTGGCCAATTAGCTGATACTTCATTTTTTAAGTGTGTTAGGTTGACTAGCTTATACATAGATGGAGTCACGTGCTCCTACATTTATTTATTTCAGGTACTTATATAGCACCGTCAATTTACGCAGCGCTTTACATATATATATTGTACATTCACATCAGTCCCTAACCCTCAAGGGGCGTACAATCTAAAGTCCCTAACTTACATTCATATATACACATACTAGGGCCAATTTAGACAGGATCCAATTAACCTACCAGCATGTCTTTGGAATGTGGGACGAAACTGGAGTATCCAGAGGAATCCCACACAGGCAGAACATGCAAACTCCAGGCAGGTGGAGCTGTGGTTGGGATTCACACCAACAACCCAAGTACTGCCAGGTGGAAGTGCTAACCATTTAGTCACTGTGCTGGCCATACATACCAAGCAGTGTGACGGACGCGAGATCGCTGCCACCAATATGCGACGATCCCACGATCGCTGTCACCAATATGTGACGGGCGCAGCGTCAGACCCCAGCCTTTCTCACCAAACTCATAACTGAAGGACTAGCCAATCTAAAACCGCGCTGTCACGTGCGTAACAATGCCACACCCAGCCTCACCCTGCACAACGATTTTCCAGCTAATTGGACCACAGTCGAGCCTGAGCGATTGTAACTGGGTCAGGTTAATTATGCAATTAACCCTTCACACTGCCACCACCTCCTTTTTGTACAGAGAAAGAGGAAACTCGGCGATATCAGCTATAACACTATAATGATTGAGATAATCGTCTGTATAAAACGGTCACTGCAGGCCGGTTATACAGAGGGTTAAACAAACACAATAGCGTTCTCTTTAGAGGCAGGAATTCATAAATTGCAGTTAAGAGCTATAGAAACAGTTCAACACTTTCAGAAGGAAAGATTTATTACTGAAAAGTCAGAAAGGGGTGCAATAAAAATATTTACAGAAAAAGATGTAACTAAGATATATATATATAAATATACAGAGACAAACAGCACAGCAAACAGATATCAGAGAGAGGTGAAAGGGTTAAGGTACTTGCCAAAGTCCTGGGTTAGCAGATCCAAGTTTCAGAGGGAAAGGGCACGGGTCTCCCCAGGTGGTACTGATGTTAAAATGGGAGACATCTTCAACTTCTCTCTCTTAGGCCTGACAGCCCAATTTGTAGTTCCCCAGCAGGGGGTGTCTCTGAAGTCAAGGACCAATACCCCGTTTAGGGCGTGGAGGTCTGGGCGGATACCTCAACTAGAGCCAAAATCTCTCTTAACTCATATTTTGGCCCATAACTTTCCATCTGCACAAGTGATATTCCACCCGCAGGTAGATTATTATGCAGACACGTCTGAGGATTGATTAGATATGAATTATGAAATTATACACTGAACGGTTCACGAGATCTACTTTTCGGCTTTCCTATGTATTCAAGACAAGGTGAGTGACCCATCAAATTGTTCGTCTTCTCTTAGCCAATCTGACGATATGTCCGGTTTTTATGTAAGTATCTCATATTCCAAGATATGAGACATAGGGGAAAAAATGGATTTTAACAAAGGTTATCTGGTCATGTTTCCAGGGATTGTTCTTTGAACTCCTGGGAAAGCTTGCCTTATCTTATACAAGGTGTTACATTGCACAGGTTCTTTGGAAAGCTAGGCCCCAGCTCCCTTGGGGACTTTATAGCTCCTAGCCCCCTGTTGAGCCCTGGCATCCTGTGCCACTCCTAACACACATACACACTGGCCAAATGTCGCTGTGACTCTCAGAGAGGGAGGGGGAGACTGAGGGGGAAATATGTTTGTCAGGATGGCTAACCCCTTTGCCAAGATGGAGGTTCTTAACAAAATGGAGGACTGCGTCAGTCTCTGGGTGTATGCTGTTACACCTCCCCCCATGACATCCAGGTGCATTATACCTTGTTTTTTTTCAGGACAAATTGGGCTTTCATTTGATCGTAAATTGTAATGGATATCTACTGAATTTTTTTATTACCAAAGGAAAGCTGACCCAAAATAGTAAAAAAAAAAACAACCTTTTTTTAAATTTAGCTGTATATTTCTTGCTAGTACCATAACCTACCACCAAAGAACAACCCAAAATAATTTCTCCTGCTCCTGACGATTGCAACAATACCACATATGTGTATGTTAGTTGTTGTTTGTACCCATAGTACAGCCCAGAAACCATAGTGCGCAATATGCTTCTTTTTTTATTCTGCTACTAACTGACACTGATACTAATTAAAAAAGACAAAAAAACAAAAACTGACCCTGACCTTGACCACAACACTAACCCTGGCACAGACCTAGATCAAACCTTGATCTAGGTATTGTTTATTTTTTTATTATTTTTATTTACTTATTTATTTTTTACACACACATTTTTTTTCACTCTGAAAGAACAAAGACAGATACAACATATCTCTGTCCTCCATTCAGAGAGAGAAAACAAGGGGGGCAGGCTTCACAGTGACTTATCACTGTGACAGCCAATCAGAGGTTTTCACAGCGATCAGGTGACCCAGAATTAGGAGTTCTGTGACACCCTGGTCTTTCAGTGACACCCCTGGCTTACAGTGGGCTTTCAGTGACACACCGGTCTTTGTGCTGGGAGTGCGCCGTACGGAGCACTCCCAGTAGAAAGACAGGTACGCAAATTAGTGGCCCCATGGAAAAAAGCCCAGTTCTATGAGGCCGCTAATTGACGTCAAGGAGTTAAAGGGGCTGCCCCTTTCCTTTGTATTCACATCTTATTGAGGAACTTCTACGTTTGCTTCCAGAGGTATTTATATTCTTAAAGTGCACCAACTCAGGCCCCATCCAGTGCACAGAAGATCTTATGCTGCAGTTATTATTCAATCCTAGGGTTTCTTTTCCTTAACCTCAGAAATGAACCCTGTCACCTGCTTCTGAGAGCTCAAAGTGAGCTATGTGATCTGCTCGGTAGTTTTCTTGCTCACTTTGGAAAGACATGTCTGGACTGGGGTTACTGGCTTAATCCTGAATTGAAGGATGTCCATAACTGCTTGAGATTTTGCTGTGTGATTTTTGCCTGAAATTATAATGATGATAACTATTATTTCATGCACAAACATTTCTGTGTTTTACTGTGCCTACATTTAATCTCAATACAACCAAGATTTCAGATCATTCTAACCTGTCTGTGAGTCTAATTTGTGGTTGCAGTCAGAGGATCCCTCTGACTAGAGGTTTAAGGTGTTGTCAGCAGGGGTTGGGGCTTTCAGAGTGGGGTCAGGCAAGACAGGGAACCCAAGAATTACTCAGTGATCCCTGAGGGGGTAGTGCTACAAGTATATCATCTCTATCTTCCCAGCTGAATGACTGTCAATGTTATTCAACCTGGAAAACTCAGGCGTCTTGAGCCAGAATAGAAGTACAGAAGGAGACAACTCTTTAATGCAACTCCACAGGCGGTAATACATTGCAACAGTCTAAATGGGCCTTTAGGATTGTCATATTCTAACTCACTCCTACCTGCTAAGTAGGATGCACATCCTACACCCCAGTGACCAGGTTAATAAGCAGATATATATTATCGGCACAGTTATTTCCCAAACATTGCTAACGATCACTCCAGCCTTCATAATGTAAGCCAAAGTCTAGAGAAGACTGACAGCCATTAGTGTGTGATCAAAGAGCTGGATCCGCAGAATGGCATCACAGATCTTAGTATTTATTAACATCTGTTCATTAAATCCAGGTGCTGCTCCCCACCAAGTCACATCTGTGCTCTGATACGTTCAGCAGAGCTTGGCAGGGAACCCCGTACTGGCAATAAGTAAAAGACTCCACTTCACCATTAAACATAAAGATAAAAGGAGGTCAAGATTACCCATGTTTAGCCAACATCACTCTCAGGTTATGGGGGGGCTGCAGGGCTTGTCCAGGGGGGTTCAGACCTCTTACACGCTGACTGAATAATCTTCTTCATACGGCTTCATGCTGGGCTTAAATAAGAAAGAGTATGTAAGAAGAGTTTATCACTTTTATATGGCAGCCACTCCACTTATATCAGAATCAGATTAGTTGATATGTGCAGATCATTCATATTTGAGGCCTTTTAGAAACCGAAGTTCAAAGTGTCTGTGTCAGCTACATCAACCAGTCCATTGATGTCTTTTTTTGTACAGGCGGTAAAATAAATACAAACACTGGATTGATTGATGTTCCTATATTATAAATAATATGTATGCGTAACGTAGCATTGTACATAGCAAGACCCCATGTTCTGCCAGAAGGGTCTCCAAGTTAGTTGGATATATTAAAGTGGATCTCTACCTAACATTTTTTTTCCCGATTTATGTTTGAATGTGCGCCTACTTGGTTTTCACTGCTGCAACAGTGTTTCTCCTCCATGTGTTCCTATGGTGAAACCTCAAGAGACACATTGACACCAGGACCTTGGTGTCACTAGCCTTCCAGTAGATACTGGGAATATAACCAAAGATCTGGTAGCTGCTTTAGTTCAGTTTTTCAAGCATCATTTTTACCTAATGATATCAAGGTCCTACCTTTCCTCAGGGCTTGTGCTGCTCCATGTGCTGGCATCCATCTTAGGTCTGCAAAGCGTTGTGGGATCCTTTATGCTTTCAGCCCTCTGCGGCTCCTCCCAGGAGGTGGCGGCTTATCACATTTAAGTCTGCTGTTTGCAGCTGACCATTGCATTTGTGTCCTGTCTGTTGCACAGAAGCAAGCTCCTGTTTAGTTAACTCTTTGCTCTCCTGGATACCGACTCGGCTTTGGCTAAGACTCCTCCTGGCTTCTGACCCCGGCTCTGGCGACCATTCTTCCTGGCTTCTGACCCCGGCTCTGGCGACCATTCTTCCTGGCTTCTGACCCTGGCTCTGGCGACCATTCTTCCTGGCTTCTGACCCCGGCTTTGGCTATGATTCCCGCTGGTTCTCGACTTGATTATCCTGGAAGACAACCTCGGCAGGGGAACTTCTGTCCTACTAAGTCATCCGCTGTTGCTGTCGGACTTGCATAGACTCTTGCCTTGTTTCTGTGTAAATAAACATACCTTTAATTGCACCTCCTTGTGTGTCTGGCTCCTCACTCCCTGACACTACACGAATGCCATGAATCCTGACGGTGCAGGTACGCCCTCGCTCCTTATTTTGGTTGCCAGACTTGATCAGCAGGATCTCTTGTTGGATTAGTTCGCTCAGGCGTTGCAGACGCTGCTTGCTCGCACAGCGCACCTTGCTCCTGGTGCAATTAGGCCGGTTGTCACTCCTGTGGTCGCTCCCGCTGCTGCTCCGGTTGTTGCGCCTACCTCTGCATCTGCTGCTGCACCTGCGGTGCCCAGAGGTATGACTGGTTCAGCCCTCCTTCCACAGCGCTTTGGGGGTGAGCCGAGTCAGTGTCTGGGTTTCCTTAACCAAGTGGGCATATATTTTGAGTTGATACCCCACGCTTTTCCTACTGAGAGGTCAAAGGTGGGCTTCCTAATCTCGCTGCTCTCAGACAAGGCCTTGGCATTGGCAAATCCCTTATGGGAGAACGATAACCCTGTGATTCATGAGTTTGCCGGTTTTGTTGCCTCCTTCCATAGGGTATTCGATGTGCCTGCTCGCTCCGCCTCTGCTGCCTAGCTGCTCATGTCCATGCATCAGGGTTAACGGACCATTGCCGAGTACACCATAGAATTTCGTACCCTGGAGGCAGAGGTGGGTTGGAACAATGAGGCTCTGGTGGCTGCATTCTCTCATGGTCTCTCAGATGCGTTGAAGGACGAGATTGCAGCCAAAGAATTGCCTGTGGAGCTCGAAGCACTCATTTCCTTCCTAATCCTGATTGACACCAGGCTCAGGGAGAGGCCTTCACTTAAGGAGCGTCTGCGGAGGCCTCCTAACCGATTGGCGCCTACGTTTTCTGTCCCACCCGTTCCTCCCTCTCCTCCCACGCCTCCTGGGGATGGCTTGTCTGGCGGGGAGCCCATGCAGCTGGGGTTTTCTCGCCTTTCCGAGGGGGAGCGGGCCTCTCAGCGTCGGGAGGGCGGGCCCCCCTTGAACTGATGGGGTACAGGAGGGCCAGCTGTCTTATCAGCGGCTCTGCTGCCAGTACACACTTCTGTCCTAGCGTGACAGCATTCACTCATTGTGCTGTATATATGGAGGAACAACGTCTCCCTAGAGCAGGACTACAGAACTACTCCCTTCCTTTTTTCTCCATAACATAGAGGGAGGTGTAGTCCAATGAAGGTTTTTTTTTGCACTTTTCAAGTAGGTATAACAAAATGCTTTCAAAGATGTACTGTATTTACCACATCCAAAGGGACCAAATACAAGAAATTAATTGTTAGAGTTTACATACATTTTAAGGGGGTCTAAACTACCCAAGTCCCAGGCCTCTTCGTGTTAGCTCTGATGGCTGAGACATACCAGCGACTTAGAGCACACAGGTACGTTTGCAGATATAGCTGCTTTCCTATTGCAATGTAAGTATTAGGTTACTAGGTTATATCTACTGGTTTCAATGGTTCTTTATTAAAACACTATCCTGATTTTTATTTAGACCAGAATTTTGCTTCGCTTTCAGCCAGTGAAAGTGTCACGGAAATTCAATATACAGCCAGCAGCATAGCAAACTCCTCTGGGTCCTGGTGCAAAATATGAACCAGACCCCATGACATCTCCTCTTTATTAACATCCTCCACACACACAACGGCCGCATACAATATAACAGAACTGTGAGCATGAAAGCTTCTGGTAGCTTATAAATACAATGAGATAATGCTTCCAGTGAGACAGCAAGAGACGTGTTCTTAAATCAAGGTTGGAGTCTGGCCTCCCAGGGACCTGGCATCATTAGCAACAATTTAAAGCGGACCTAAACTTAAAAGTCAAGTCAGAGCTACTTGAAAATGATATGTGTATGGCACAAGGGTATGTAAGGTTACGTTCTGCTCTCTGCTTATGAAGAGGATCATGTAGACTAATGTCAGAAGACTGTGTAGGTAGCGCTGCGGATGGCCAATACTCCAGCAGAGACCATGTGAACAATAGCTACAATTCTGTAAATGGCCACTAACAGCATACTTACCACATTTGGATACATTTTTATTAAGACCAGCCTTTCTCAACACTGGAGGAACTCTTGAAGTAGATTTCAGGCCTCAGGAAACCCAGGCTAAAGCCAATTCACCAAGGGTCAGTGGGAACAATACCATTTAAATTGATAGTAAGTAGGAAGAATGCCCCCTTCACAGAAGTGGTCAAAATGGCAGCTAAAAGGATCACATGTCATGCCACTGGCTCTACCCAGGCCCGTGGATAAGAGGGTACCACCAGTCCTCTTGTGCAGGGTCCAGGCCAGCAGGGGGGCCCAGACAGCTGGGTGAATTGGATGTCGGCAGGGAGGGTGATCAGCATGGCGGGGGGGGGGGGGGGCAATTACTAGAATCGATCCCCTGTATGGCTCTCTGCAGCAGCTGAAAGCTGACTTCTCCTCTCCTTCCAGCTTCCAGCTGCTGCAGAGAGAGCCATACAAGGGACAGGTTCCAGTAATTGCCCCCCCCCCAGCACCCATCACCCGCCCTGTGCACCATACATTTCCCACTGCTGCCCAGGCCCCCCCCTGTGTGCCCCCACCTCTGCAGTGCTGCCGCCTTCCCTCTTCTTCCTCCCACTAACACAATAGGATCCTTCAGTATGGAGATTGGGGGAAGGGTCTGGTAAATATGTCACATTGAGCAGCCCCTTCCTTTCCTGAATGAACACAATGAGTGATCAGTACCATTCACTTAGAGTGTTCATTCACATCTGAAGTATAGTTAAAAAAACATTTTTTTTTGGGGGGGGGGGGGGGCTGTCAGGTTGGCTGCATGGGGCCCCATGGTTTCCAACAGCAGCCCTGGCTCTGCCAAGTGGTGTTGGTCTTGGAAATATGCAGGTATCATCAGAGAACTGCTGATTTAGACTATATCTGTGTGTGAAGCCAGCTCCATAAAGACATGGTCTGACCAGTTTGGTATAGAGGAACTCTGGTGACCTGCAGAGAGCCCTTACCTCAACCCTACTGAATCAAAACACCAGTTGCAAAGAAACTCTTCTCATCCATGTTTTATGCTACACAATCGGCATTTTAGATTGCAGTTGTAATAAACCATAAAACAATCACTTGTGTTGATAACATTTTTGAAAAACAAGTTGAAAAGTCATTTCTAGAGATCATTTAAGCGATTTTTACACAAAATTACTGTTTTAGCTGTTGTTTTTATGGGGTGGTTAGGGAGTAGTTTATTTTATTTTGACTATGGCTGAAAGATGGCTACAGCGCCGCTCTCCAGTTCAGGAAGGACATCCATGGATATCCTCCCACTTGCATGCCTCCCACATGCCACATGGGGTGCGCATCGAGCACACTCTGTGACCAGTGTCCTTTGTATACAGCTGATTACAGATCATGGTAAAGGTCCAATCACAGCGGCCCTTTACCATGTGATCAGCTGTGCCCAACCACAGATGGTAACATATAAACAGACTTGACAGTTATCGGTATTTTTTTCCTCTCACTCTGTCTCTGAGTGAGGAAAGGAGAGACAATAGTGGACAAGTCTGACAGGGCACAGTGCGTACATTGTTTACACTGATAATCAGGGCACTGATCATCCATGCCCTGATTATCAGTGCAGCCTCATCAGTGCATATCAGTGCAGCTTATCAGCACCCATCAGTGTCGCCTCATCAGTGCTCATCAGTTTTTCCTCATCAGTGCCCACCAGTGCAGCCTCCTCGGCGCACATCAGTGAAGAAGAAAAAATTACTTATTTGCAAAATTTTATCACAGAAACTATTAAAAACCTGTTTTTTTTTATCAAAATTGATGGTCTTTATTAATTTTTTTTAGCAAAAAAATAAAAAGCCCAGTGGTGAATAAATACCACCAAAAGAAAGCTCTGTCTTAAAAAATGCTAAAACTTAATTTGGGTACAGTGTTGTATGACCACACAACTCTCATTCAAAATGTGACAGCGCTGAAAGCTGAAAATAGGCCTGGGCAGGAAGGGAATGAATGTGCCCGGTATTGAACTGCAATTTCAAGGCTCCTATACTCCTAAAATCCACCTTAACATCAACACATTGATTCCAATGCATTTTACCACAATGGCAACATTTTGCCAACATATTACAATTTTTAAATGAAATTTCAAGGAATTGAAACCTTTTGCATTCGGTCATCCCTACTCATTTAACTCCTGTTAGTCCATAATGGTAATTTTGTATTTGTAATGTTACATCTGTACTTCACATCTGGGGAAATTCTTGTCAAACTGCACAGAAACTCGTGTATAGTGAACCTAAACTGCTGCATATTGGCCAGGAGCGGTGAGCGCAGTGCCTGCAGAATCAGCTCTCCTTCTCTGTACACCTCTCCCACACAGGCCCAAGCTCTGGATAATCTCCATGTTATCTCCTGGAATGCAGAGTGCCTGGCAGATTGGGCAGAGACTTTCCATTAACAACCAGAGACAGATAGAGAGAGAGTCCTAGATAAAATATTCTCCCATTTCAAATCATTCTTGAAGGAGCATTTAATAAATTATGGTAGTGCAGGGAATGTGCTATTATCGCATCTAAATTCCCCAGTATGTGGAGTAAGATACCCACGCATAGCATTATAACAAAACATTTCAAGCTTGGGTGATTCAGCCTCTCCAGGCATTAGTCAATGTTATTGTACATTAGGAGCCCCGAATAATACACAGGCATATGTAAAAAGACCTGTTGGTTACCTGGCTGTCATCTTGATCCTCTGTCTTTAACAAATCTGCCTTGCTGCATTGGGCTCTTAGGTTCAAATCCAGGCCATGACACTATCTGCATGGAGTTTGCATGTTTTCCCTATGCTTGCATGGGATTCCTCCCACACTTGCATTGTAAGCTCCTTGAGAACAGGGGCTGATGTGACTGTACAATATATAAAGTGCTGGATGAAATTGTATTGACGGCTGTAATAAAAAAAAATACACATTTTGGTTTCACATACTATACACATTATTATTATTATACAGGATTTATATCGCGCCAACAGTTTGCTCAGCGCTTTACATTATAGTGGGAGACAATACAGTAACAATACAGTTCAATACACGAGGGATTAGAGGACCCTGCTCCTTGGAGCTTACAATCTAAGTGGGAACCATGTTGTGGTAACGTTGGGGTCCTCCAATCACTACTGTGACACACTGAGAAGGAAAAGTGGATGAATGCAGCTCCTATTTTGTATAATTCTTCTGTACATCTGAGTGTTGGGGCTCCTTTACACTAGTGGTTGGGGGGTCAGTAATACCCTGCGGGTGAGCTGCACTTTTACTACACCCCAACTGCTACCCCGTTTAGCTGCTGAGACAGCAGCCAGGATGTACAAATCCTTTGGCTATGATGCTTTCGGCGAGCAAATGCGACCCATTTAAGTAAGTGGGGCCTCTCTGCAAAGCACCCCACAACCGCATGCAATGCACATGGTTGTGGTGTGCTAGAGTGGAAATCAGAAGATTAAAGCAGGTGGTGAGGAAGTGATACAAATCACCTGTCAAATGCTCTCCAACAGTGGCGTCACTAGGGTTGGTGTCACTTGGTGCGGTAAAACATGGTGTAATGCCTCCCCCCCCCCACCTGGCCCCTGTAAAGGATGCTGTCAGTGCCGATGCACTGACCCCTGCGCTGTCACAGATGAGGGTGACACCACTGCGGACAGATATCACTTCCTACTTAATGGTGTCACCCAGGGTTGCTGTTAGAAATCATGGGGCCCCATACAGCCTACCTAACAGGGCTCCTCTCCCCCTCCCCCCCAAATTACAAAATTTTTTAAAAATTTGTCATTTTATTTACAATTTTTTTTTTTAATTTTACAATTTAAAAAATAATTTTTTACAATTTATTTTTTAAATAATTTTGTGCAGTTTTTTTTTTTTGGGGGGGGAGAGGGGGCTTGTTTGAAATATCAGAGGTCTAAGCAAATCCCTGACATCTTACCTTTAAGACAGAGAAAGGAATTGTGGACACAGATTCTTCAATTCCTCTCTCTGCAGCCTCAGCTGCACTGAAGATGAATGAACAGGAGCCAGAGGCTCCTGTTCTTTCATAAACTGAAGCAAAGTAAACACAATCTACTATGCTCACTTATCAATGGACACAGGAGCGATAGGTACCGATTGCTCACTGTGTCCAATTCAGAAAATGACATATTTATCAGCCCCTTCCCCCACTGTCCATCCACCTGTGTACCTGCAGCAGCCAATGGGAGAGGAAAGCCAGCAGCGCTGTGGGGGGGGGCCCAGGCACACAGGGGGGAAGCAAATGTGGGCAGCACAGGGAGGGGGATCGGTGCGGCAGGATGGGGAGGGACAATTACAGAATGATGCGCTGTGTCTGTGTCTCTCCCTCCAGCAGCTGAAAGCCAGCAGGGGGGAGAGGCGGAGAAACCGTTTTCAGCTGCTGGAGGGAGAAACACAAACACAGTACATCGTTCTGTAATTGTCCTCCTGTCCCGCTGCACCGCTTCCCTTGCTGTACGGGCCCCCCCTGTGTGCTTGGACCCCTACAGAAGGCCCAGTGGTATCCTCCTATCAGCAGTCCTGGTGTCAACCCTTTTCCAGGTGTCGCCCGGGTACAGTCTGCACCTCCATAGCGATCTCATTGCTCTCCAAAGAGCAACCTGAACAGGAATCACTCTTCAGAGGCCAAAGCAAAGTGAAGGAGCCCTTAGAAATTTTTGCAGCTTGCTTCCATGATTGGAATAAATGAAGTAAGGTTTATATTCAGCAATTTATCCAAACACAATGGGGGAGATTTGCTAAAACTGGAGAATGCAAACTCTGGTGCAGCTCTGCATAGAAACCAATCCACATTCAAGTTTTATTGCCAAAGCTTAACTGAACAAGCTGAAGTTAGCAGCTGTTTGGCTCCTATGCACAGCTGCACGAGATTGTGAGCGCTCCAGTTTTAGTAAATCGCCCCAAATGTTTCTAAAAACTTTATTAACCTGTTTTCGTCAGCATCACGCATGTATGCAGAATCATGGCAATAGGCCCTCTTTCGAGGCACCACATATATTCTATAGCACGCTCCTAGTATGGAGACCAAGCTGTTACCAACAGCTTCAGGTCCCATACGAATGATTGGGAGTTGGCAGGACTGGTTCGTGATCAAGTGATCACTGTGATAGCATGTGATTGGCTATCACAGTGATAAGTAAGTAAAACCCACCCCTGTACTCAAATTCTCTTTCTGAATGGAGAAAAGGATACACTGGAGTTGATTTAGTAAAACTGGAGAGTGCAAAATTTGATGTAACTCTATATAGAAACCAATCAGCTTCCAGGTTTTATTTCAAAGCTTAATTGAACAAGCTGAAGTCAGAAGCCGATTGACTACCATGCACAAGATTTTGCATGCTCCTGTTTTAGTAAATCAACCTCAGGGGGACCTCAACCCTCAGAGCGAGAAAAATGTAAAGAAAATAAAATGTCTGTGTGTAAAAGAAAAAGGAAAAAAAAATAATGAAGATAACATACAGTAGACAGATCAAGGCTTGATCTAGGTTAGTGTCAGGGTTAGGGTCAAGGTCAGGGTCAAAGGTCAGAGTTGGGTTAAAGATCACTGGTCAAAGGTCACAGTCAATGTGTTTTAGGTACCAGCAAAACAAACATTTTTCTTTTCTGTTAGTGTCAGTGGGTTTAGGTAGGATTTTAAAAAAATCCGCACAATTGTTTTGTAAAAAAAAAACCTTACACATAAATGATATCATCACCAGAACAAAAGTAGAAGAGTTTTATTTGGGTGGGTCATGATAATGGCAAGAAATATTCTGCCAAATGAAAAAAAAATATATTTTTTTTTACTATGTTGGGCCAGCTTTTCTTTGATAATAATCAGGAGCTGCCTATTACCATATACCATCTAAGAAAGGTTCAATTTATCCTGAAAAAAAACAAAGTATACTGTAATTTAGGATGACTGTACAGTTTTATGCCAAAGTTGTAAAATTGCATTCAGGCAGTAAGATCGGTTTTACCTTCAGGCATTAAGGGGTTAAATCTAAACTCTGGGTGTCAAGTACAGTATGTTATTTCTTGACTCTTGGGGGTTTATTTACTAAAGCTGGAGAGTGCAAAATCAGACTCCCTTCTGCATAGAAACCAATCAGCTTCTAACCTCAGCTTGTTCAATGAAGCTTTGGCAATGAAACCTGGAAGCTGATTGGTTTCTATGTAGAAGTGAGTCTGATTTTGCACTCTCCAGCTTTAGTAAATAAACCCCTTGGTGTTACATAGTTACATAGTTAGTCAAAAAGACAAAAGTCCATCCAGTTCAACCATTAAAAAAAAAAAAGTTATAATCCTACACCCACAGTTGATCCAGAGGAAGGCAAACAATCCCAGCAAAGCATGATCCAATTTGCTCCTGCAGGGGAAAAAAATTCCTTCCTGATCCCCTGAGAGGCAATCGGATATTCCCTGGATCAACTCCCTGGTGTTCTTTGTGCATTTCTTCCAGATCTGTGTAGCAATCCAGTGTGAGGCTTTCCCTCCGTGCAGGAGCTTCCTGTAATAGAGACCGCTCACTGCTGCTCCCTCTCCTTGTGCAGGGTGACTGGTCTCATCTCCACCCCCTGCTGTAGTTTTCTGCAGGACATCTGTAGTGAGTGGGGTCTCCTAAATTTCAAATAATCGGTAAATCCCTAAAATTTCTTTTTGTGCAATAACATAAATCCCCTAGACGCACAAAAAAGTCACACTTTCCCACCAGCAAGTCCAAAGTAAAAAAAAACCTCCTCAGCGTCTGTGGATCTTCAGTTTATCGTACACCAACTTGATTCATCTCCAAGATCAATCCTTATGTGTTCATGTGTACCTCAAAAAAAACAAAATAGCTGCATATAGTGCATTACCCTCAATTTTTCCAAAATCAATATTGATGTGTACTTACTGATTATTATTATTATGCAGTATTTATAAAGCGCCAATGGTTCGCTCAGCGCTGTACATTACAAAGGGGGACAGAACATGTGACAGAACAATACCAATACAATGCAAAACATGATCAAACATTTATATAAAAGAAAAAATCACCCAGTGTCACTCAAATATAGCTGAATAACATACTCTTACCCTAAAAAAACTTTACATAGCTTTATCTCTCATTCCCCATCTGGATCCAATCATGGGCGATAAGGAATACCTCCGAAAAAAAATTTTCATAGTGTGTCATCCTTTTAAACTTGTGATCAGTGCTCCCCTCTTCACCACCACTTAATGAAACGCAAAATCACTCTCCACCACCTTCCAAACCATGCACCTTACCGGACTAAAGATGTCCAATGGCATAAATGGATATAGGATGGTTCCTCTTACTCCATAGTAATCCAATCTCCAATCCTAATAAGCATCGTATAACATAATTCCAAAGAAAAGAGAAAGACCATATAGTGTAGTAAATTTGATATAAATGGTCTATTTATTAAAAATTGTGCTTACAAGATTCAAAAACTCTCAAATTGTATGTTTTCTCAATGAAAATATGCACTGCTTTTCATTGAGAAATCATACGATTTGAGAGTTTTCGAATCTGGCATTTGGTGCACATGGAGTGGATTTATATCTTTTGTGGCTATTAATGAATATATTTAGATTAAATTTTGTGGGCCCTGAGTCTAGCTTTAGCCCGGGTTCACACTGATGCGGTGCGGAATTCGCACCGGTTTCTGTGAGATTTCCACACCTCATCATAATCACACCCTGTTCATACGAACCACTGCGGGTGTGTATTTTAAGTTAACGGCACCCCAAAAACGTGGTGCGAAGTGCATAATCGGATCGCATAGGTGTGAACACCCATGCGATCTGAATCTGATGCGGACTAAAAAAGGGTCGTGCACTTTTTTTGGTGTGGATGCGGAGCGATTTGAGCCATACAAAATGTATGGCTGAAATTGCACCGCACAGAAATCGCATGTGACTTGCACAGGAATGCGGTGCGGTTCCTGTGCGAATCACGTGTGAAATGCCGCACCACATATGTGTAAACCCAGGCTCAAGGTATTTACCCCTTTATAAGAGCCAGTGGTTACTGTGTGCTCATGGTCTGGATCAGCTCATCTCAAGTAACCCTTGGCACGTGCACGTTTATTACCAGAACTCCCTAACAGAGTGTAAAAGTTTTCCAAGCTTCATAAAAAATGAAGCCTCCTACAAACTGTCTGCAAGTAACTGCATGGAGACGTACACATTGTCAGGTCACAGTAACAAGCCAATACATCGCTAATATTTCATCTGGCCCCTGGGGATAGTGACATCATTCCCTATGACGATGTGTTGCTGGATGGGATAGATGACGTCCACCCACTAGCTGTCCAGAGCAAGCATGGATCTGTTTTCCAGACATTTCTGGGCTGGGGTGGGTGGAGGTGAAGGGGGGGTGACAGGTCTGTTTTCAGTTGAGGTGTCACAGCACTACAAATCTGCATATGTCTTGACTTACACAGGATCATGTGACTAGGTATTGCACTCATGTTTTTTGCAGCAGGGTCTTGTCCCTAGCTTCTATAATAGAGGAATAGATAGCTTCTATAATCAATCATCTTCATTGGGTTTTTTTTTTGTTTGTTGTTTTTTTTTTTTTAACTATCACAGCTCTTGCCTCTGCTTTCTTTATCCTATGTTGCTGGAAGGTAGGGTTGCCCCGCTACTAGTATTGGTGCCGATACAAGTGCAAATGCTCCGATACCTAAAACTGATACTTTTTTGTGAGTTGCAGTGATTTGAGCCCATACAAAGTAAAAGGGCTCAAATTTCTCTGCAAAGAATCGCATGCGATTAGAACAGGAATGTGGTACAATTCCTGTCCGAATCACATGCAGCTTCCCTGCGGGTATGATTTGCAGTGCAATTTAGGCCATTCTTTTTTGTATGGCTCAAATCACACCGAATCACATGCAGTTTCCCTGTGGGTAAGGACAGGAATTGTACCACATTCCTGTACTAATCGCATGCGATTCTCTGCAGAGCAATTTGAGCCCATTCATTTTGAAGGGGCCAAAATCGAACTGCACAAAAAAATAGGTATCGGTAATTGGTATCGGTGAGTACTTGATACAAAGTATCGGTACTCGTTCTAAAAAAAATACAAAAATAAATGAACAACAAAAGAGTAAAATGTTTAAATTAATACATGGGGTGAGGAATATGAACACAGTTGAAATGTACTATAAATGTATGTCTAAATCAGGGGTGGGCAAACTTTTTGACTTGAGGGCCGCAATGGGTTCATATATTGGACCCGGGGGCCGGACCAAAGTAGATGAATGATGTGTATGTGTCATCCATAGTAAGTATAGTAAAATTCCCCCATAGTAAGCATAGTAATTAATCCCCCATATAGTAATTCATCCCCCATATAGTAATTCATCCCCCATAGTAATTCATCCCCCATATAGTAATTCATCCCCCATAGTAATTCATCCCCCATATAGTAATTCATCCCCCATAGTAATTCATCCCCCATATAGTAATTCATCCCCCATATTAATTCATCCCCCATAGTAATTCATCCCCCATATAGTAATTCATCCCCCCTTTAGTAATTCATCCCCCATTGTAATTCATCCCCCATAGTAATTCATCCCCCATATAGTAATTCATCCCCCATAGTAATTCATCCCCCATAGTAATTAATCCCCCATATAGTAATTCATCCCCCATAGTAATTCATCCCCCATAGTAATTCATCCCCCATATAGTAATTCATCCCCCCTATAGTAATTCATCCCCCCTATAGTAATTCATTCCCCATATTAATTCATCCCCCATATTAAGTCCCCAAGTCCCCCCTGTGTCAATTTACTTACCTTTGTTCCGCACGTTCCTCTCGCCGTGTTCCCGCGCCGTTCCGGTCTTCAGGGCGGACTGTGAGAGGAGCCTAGCTCCCCTCACGTTCGTCACGCTGCCCCGCCTACACACATCCTGACAGCCATCCTGACAGTATCACGCTCCGCCGGCCGGATTAAAAGGTCCGCCAGGCCGTATACGGCCCGCGGGCCATAGTTTGCCCATTGCTGGTCTAGATGGTATTGTACACCAAATGTGGCACATAAACAGCAAGAGGAAACATCACCATTGTGTTGGAGGAGATGTGGGGTAATAGGTACAATGGCACACATTTGGTGGGAATGTCCAAAAATAAAGGTATTTTGGCAAGAAAAAATTCAAAATATACAGGAGAACTCAAATCCAGAAAGATCCATGGGTGTGCCTCTTTTATAAAACAGAGATGTCAGTAAAACAATATAAATATAATACAATATACCATTTGCTTGGTGAGGCAAAAAGCTTAATCCCTAAATTTTGGCAAGTCCAGGATCCCCCATCAATAAAAGATTGGATAAATAGAATTGAGTATATTAATAGGATGGAGAAGTTATGTTATATTGAAGAGGATAAAGTGGAAGTATTTAAGGAAACATGGAGAAAGTGGTATGAATTTAAAACATCAAAAAATTATTTAAAAATAAAAGGGTTTAAAGGAATGTATAGAAATGGGATGATCTATGGGAGGGGAAAGAGAAGTTTAAGACTGTCATGGACAAGGGGTTTTCAAGGGCAAGGGTGGGACTTGGGAAGGGGTAGAAGACGGGATGTAATCAATGTGATTAAATAATAATGTTGGTATTTATGTTTTTTTATATATATGGTCAATTTTTATACAAAGAAAAAGTAATAATAAAAGATATATTAAAAAAAATTTAAAAATACTGGTACTGGTGTGTCCCTACTGGAAGGTGTGAAGGTAGAATGGATCTCTCATTATATGATTTTCTTGAAGGGCCCATTCACACTATAATGCACATAAAAAATGTGCCTGCAGTCAATTGCCATTCTTTGCTTTTTTATTGTTTTCCTATTGTGTTTCCTTAGTTCTTTTTTTATCAAGGGCATGTTACCTCTGACCTAATTGTTATGGATCGGGGGTGTTTATGTGCGTTTACACACATTTCTGTGCATTTTTGGTGCAAAATTAGGAATTATGTTGCAAAAAATCACAGGGCTCTACTGTAGAATGCAGATTAACACAGCGTTCTGGTGTGAACACAACACCAAGGGGAGATTTAGGCTAGGTTCACATGTGCGGGTGGTGCTGCTGCGGATCTACACAAAAACCCACACAGAAGAATGCGGACCTGTGGGCGGGTGCCATTAATTCTAATGGCATGCTGCCCGCGCTGGAAATCGCAACCATACTGGGAACCGAGGTTCCTGTGCGGGCTGCGGTTTCCAAAGAAGTGCAGGGACTTCTTCCCTGCGTGTCCCGGGGCACAGGAGTCCATTCAAATGAATGGGCTCCCGTGCAAGCGCAAAACGCACATATGTGAACCAGGGCTTACTAAAACTGGAGCACTCAGAATTTGGTGCAGCTGTGCATGGCAGCCAATCAGCTTCTAACTTCAGCTGGTTCAGTGAAGCTTTGACAGTAAAACCTGGAAGCTGATTGGTTTCTGTGCAGAGCTACATCAGATTTTTCACTCTCCAGTTTTAGTAAATAACCTCCCATGCTATTATGTGTAATTGCAGTTATCTGCATTTATCCACGAGGAAAAGGTAACTGGCCCTAAAAGGTAGCTCCACTTTTGAAGAAAAAAAAAAAGTAAAAAAAAAACAAAAAAACGCAGTGTCATCTCAAAGGCACTTTGGGTCTCAGTCACAAGCTCACCACCTTGCATACAATGCGGGGTTATTAGCCCTGCGCTATATGTGATGATGTTGGAGGATAATGGACAGCCTGGAGCTTTGAGCTGAAGAACACAAGGCTAGAGCAGGGGCGGACTGACAACTCATGGGGCCCCTGGGCAATAGGGGATCATGGGGCCCCTATATCCGTGCGCAGACTCAAAAAAGCCTATGAAAAAGGTATCAGGGGCATCTCATGGGGCCCTCTACTGACCCTGGGCCCTCGGGCACTGCCCGAGTTTCCAAATGGTCAGTCCGCCCCAGGGCTAGAGTGAGGCATAAGATAGGTAATACACTTTATCCTTGCACCACTAAACAAGTATTGAACCCATGCAGTACTGAGTAGGGGAGGGGCTACTGCAACGGTATAATATGTCATATTCCCACAGTTCAGTTTTAAAGCTGCACTTCAGCCTTCAGCGTTAGCTTCTCACAATGTGCATTGAAAGCTTAAGCAAGTCAAAGAGAGCTTACTTAATTTCCTGACTGGAAGATGTCCATCTAGTCCTATTCCTTCCCATCCTGACTGTCCCTGGTCTCACCCTATCATTCATTGGACTTCAGTTTTTTCAAACATGGAGGTTCAGAATCACATGCAGGCGTTACTACAGCTTCCTGTTTTCAGGGTCTGTCGCCATTGCATAGAGAAGTACAGAGACCTAGTGATGATGTCACTGGGTTTAAAATAAAGCAGGAAATGGGAATAAAAAGGTTTTATTTAATAATTTAACTACTTGCCCTCCAGAGGATTCCCCCCCCCCCCTTTCCTGACCAGGCCATTTTTTGTTATACGGCACTGTGCTTTAACTGACAATTGCATGGTCATGCAACACTGCACCCAAATGAAATTTATGTCCTTTTTTCCCCACAAACGGAGATTTCTTTCCGTGGTATTTGATCGCCTGTGCAGATTTTATTTTTTGGGCTATAAACAAAAAAATACAGACAATTTTGAAAAAAAAAATGTTTTTGACTTTTTTTGCTATTAAGCATATCCAGAAAAAAATGTAAAAAATCAAATTTCATCATAAATGTAGGCCAAAATGTATTCTGCTCCATGTCTTTGCTAAAAAGAAATCCCAATACGTGTAAATTAATTGGTTTACATGAAAGTTATAGCGTTTACAAATGGTGGCATATATACTGGGATTTTTTTTTATTTTTACTAGTAATGGCGGCTTATCAGCGGCTTATTGCGGGACTGCGGCGGGCATTCTGACACTGGGGGGGACTGATTTGGTGTCACTGACATCCCCAGTGACACCAATACAGTGATCAGTGCTAACAAAAAGCACTGACATTGTACTAATGGCACTGAGCAGGAAGGGGTTAACATCGGGGGCGATCAAAGGGTTAACAGTGTGATGTGTGCTGTTATACTAGGGGCTGTGTCTGTGTGCTTCGCTGATCCACTGGTTTGCTGATCCTCCTCTCTCTCTGGTCCCTGCTCACCTGTTATTATATTGCTCCCACTCTGTACACCACATGTGACATCTGCTAGTTTCTCCTTCTCCGATCTCCTATCTCTGCTGATCCTCCACCACTCTGTCCTCTCTCTCTGGTCCCTGTTTACCTCTCTCTATAGCGTTCCCATGTTAAAGGAAAAGAAGAGCGGCAACCTCTAAGTGCAGCAGTAAAACTCTTTAATGAAACATATCATGTATAATACAGGCCACTCACAAAGGCATATTAGAGAAGAGCTTATGTTGTCACATAGTCGGCATCCGCTGTGTGAAGGGATGTGGGTCTATGTACAGGGTGGTGTTAGGCGCGATGCTGGTGGCTCCCAACATTTCCTCCGAGCTCCGGGACACAGCGAGTAGGCACTGGAGACGAAGGGGATGTCACATCCGGTCACGTAATGGCGGGGGTGGCGCGCGTTTGGAGGAGCATGCATGCTCTCTCTTCAGGCCATGGAGGAGCCATCTTTGGACCGGCACTAATATGCATCTAACGAAGGGGAGGAGTAAGGAAAACACCTCCCGTTCTGGCCATTGCCCAGTGCTATAGATTGCCGACCAACAGAAAGGCTCATGGGAAAATGCTAAGGCTCGGAACTTTACCAGTGATGTAACAGGTTATAATATAGTTTTCGATAGAATATGCTTAACAATATTAAAAAATATTTAAATAATTTAATCTCCAAAACACAGAAAGGTTTCTTCACAGTGAGAGCTGTGAAAATGTGGAATAGACTCAAGTGTTGGTTCTGGCCAGCTCAGTGGATTGCTTTAAAAAAAGTCCGGGATTCTTTCTTAGATACACAGAATATAACTGGATACTAATATTTATAGATAAAGTTGATCCAGGGAATATCTGATTGCCTCTCGGGGGATCAGGAAGGAATTTTTTCCCCTGCAGGAGCAAATTGGATCGTGCTTTGCTGGGTTTTTTTTGCCTTCCTCTGGATCAACTGTGGGTGTAGGATTATAACTTTTTTTTTATTAATGGTTGAACTGGATGGACTTTTGTCTTTTTTTAGCCAGACTAACTATGTAAGTGATATAGACCTAAATCGTCTCGTGAAATTCCCGTTGCACACCACGTGTGCAGTCTGTTAATCGTTCTGTTCCAGTCTGGACCCTGCTCATCTTCCTCGCTGCACACCAGATGTGATGTCTGCACCAGACACTCCCAGAATATATACATGAACCCGGAAGTGACTGCTGATGATGACTTTCCAGTTTGCTTTTTGGTTTCCCAATACATTCTGGGATATCTCATACCTGCAATACCTCCTTTTTGTGCGTTTTATAATCGTGCCACCATTGATTTTGAAATTCGACCAACTCTTCAATTTTACCTACTTGCTACAGAAAAGGAATGTAATGGCCCGGAATATTCTTTTCTTTCCAGGTCACCGTTCATGCGCATTTCTCGCACAATTCTCCCATCACTGATTAGAAATGTGTTTCCAATATGTCCAAATACTCAAAGTTGATGGTCGCATGAAAATCGGCCATTGCTGAGGCCCACTAATGGTGCGAAATTCAAAAGGAAATTCATAATTACGATTTTAGAAAGAAGATTTGTTCGGAATTTGACTCATGTACGGTCTTCATAACTGAATAAAAGCCTCTCAAATGCTGCAGGTGCTGTTAGCAAGCTTTGTCATAGACTTCTATGAAGGTTTTGGAGATGCTTTGAAGCATCAAGTGAGCGACATGGGGTATCATTTTTGAAACACAGCACTGTGAATAGGATTGTAAGGTAACCATTTTATTTACTATAGTGCAGCAAGGAAAATGATCCGCACCATCGCCACTGCTCTAAAAATCTTTAACCTCCCTAGCGGTCTGATTATGTCAGTATTTCTGTGCTCAAAGCGGTATATTGTTTCAATGGAAATATGTTGTTTTTTTTCCGGGTATGATAAAATTTGAAACAGGAAATCATAAGTTATAATATAATAAATAATCATAAAAATATTCATAATAAATTGAATTCAATAATATAATCAAACCAAAAACACTGAAATTTGAAATATAGCGCCAAGTTCGCACATCACTGAGTTCAGTAGCAAAATCGTTTTCAGCGTCTGATGACGAATCTCCCTACGAATCATTATCACTCAATTCTGCAAGTGGTTCTAATTCACTATCGCTGTTCTCTAGCCGGTCTAAAACCGCTTTTGACCTAAAGGGACACTTTTTGGACACCATGGACATTTCTCAGTTTCCAGGCAGAAAGAACAGACAAAATGCAGGCAGGGCGCAGGACAAAGCACTCGGGACAAAATGTATGTGAAATGGTTTGATACAGTAATATTTTACTATCCGATTTTAGTGTATTATGTGTTTGTAAAATGTTGAAATTTTTTAATTTTCTGACGGTTCCATCCCGTGTGTCCCGTACGACCCGACGCTCGCAGTGAACCGAACCCGGATGCCGGCATCGGCCGGAGGACATTACAGGGGACACTGCAGGGGGCACATCGCGGGAGCGCAGGACAATGTAAGTGAAACAGGGAATCCCAAAGCAATGCTGCAGGGTAATCCCGAGTGTAACTCGGGGTTACCGCTTGTGGTACTGAAAGTTAACCCCAAACTACACCCAGGAATACCACCAGGGGGGTTAATTTAGGAACCATAGTACATGCATCACAAACACAGTATCTTTAACCTACTGTATCGGTGATGCATCTACTATGATCTTTATAATAAATCAAGATTTTTAGAGCAATGGCGGCGGTGCAGATCGTTTTTCTTATTGGACTACCTGCAGCTGAGGAACTGTGGATCGAGCACTAGCTACTTCATACAACAAGCAACAGGAGGGGTAGTAGCACCTTTCTATTTTTTGCATTCTATTAAGTGACAGGGCCAAGGGCGGACTGACCATTTGGAAACTCGGGCACTGCCCGAGGGCCCGGGGTCAGTAGGGGGGCCCCCATGAGATGCCCCTGGTACCTTTTTCATAGGCTTTTTTGAGTTTGGCCAAGGACACAGGGGCCCCATGATCCCCTATTGCCCGGGGGCCCCATGAGTTGTCAGTCCGCCCCTGGACAGGGCTTTAATTAGCATGCAGAGTGCTTTAAAAGAGCATTGGTGTGAACCAGGCCTTAAGCCTAGTTCTAAAACAAGTGTAAATTAGGCTTAAGGGCCTGGTTCACAACAATGCGTTTTTTAGTGCTTTTTGCAGAAACACACTACAGTCCATTTAACATGGTTTCCTATGGGACATGTTTACGTTGATTCTTTTTTGAGCTGCTGTGTTTTTGGAAAGAGTGAGGTACATTTTTAAACGCAAAAAGCAGCGTCTTTGTTACAATAGAGTTCAATAGAGAAGCTGCTGAAGAGCATGTAGTACATTTTTGTTGCGTTTTTGTCGCATTTTTGTGTTTTTATACTGCCCAGCAACAAAAAGATTTCCCCTTTAGCAAAAAAAAGTTGAAAAATGCAAAACGCGCTGCAAAATGCAGCAAAAATGCAGTGCAAAATGGACAAAAAGCACAAGGCATCGGTGTGAACCAGACCTTAAAGTCTAATTCCAACCAAAGTTTTTTTAGTTTTAGAGAATTCAAGATAGGACGGAACCTCTTTCATGTTTTATGTGCTGTATTCATTACCATATGGGGTCATTTACATCACTTTCCGTTTTTTCTAAGCTCTGTCACCTAGAACAGCCTTTCTCAAACAGGGTGCCCAGGCACACTGGGGTGCCTTGAAGTTTCTTCAGGGGTGCCTTGGCAAAATGTCTAAAAATTGGCCAAACCTTGTATGCCAGCCAGCGGGTCGAACAAGCCTGCCTTTTAGTTACACAAAGCCACAGGTCTTCATTGTGCACCATTACAACCTTCTAGCCGCTGGCGTCCTGACATTCAATGGCATCAGTTGATAAGGAGGATGTCAGTTGCCTGCACAGCATCCTAGGTTGACCCTCCCCGCCCCTCTCCATCAATGCTGGGGTCACATTAGCTCAATGATGAATAAAAACTGGGGAGAGGAGAAACACTGGAATATTTGTCAGTACCAGTGTGCAAAAATGTATTTGCTTTGGAAGAATAATTCACCTCTAATGTTGGGTGTCCTACAACTGTGGATGTTGCTGTGGTATATAAAACTATTAGAATCTCTTTTCACATTTTAGAATGGGGCGCCTGTCCATGATTTTAAAGGGTGCCTTGACTGAAAAAACGTTGAGAAACACTGACCTAGAAAACCATTAAGGGGTTGCAGAAAAATAAATAAAAAACCTTCCAGTATTTTTAACCTTTCCCCACCATACTAAATACATAATATTATTGCTGATAACAAAGCCAAGATTATCTAGAAAAATCTTGGCGATAAAGGACAATGTGCCAGATCCTTTTCATCCAATACCCTGACGCCCAAACTATTGCAGCAAAAACCACCAATCCAGCAAAATGCATGTTATTATTGGAATAAGCATTTCTCTCTGTTGACTGTTCAACCTCTGGCCTTCATTTCCAAACACTTCAGTTTCTCTTGTAAGAAAACTGCCGAAAAGATATTTTTTCTCTCTTTTCACAATCTCAGTTCTAGGAAATTTCAAGTCTGAGGATACAAAAACAGTACATTTTCAGATTATATTACTAATGAAACGGGACTTACCAACAGGATCTGCTTATAGGATTTATAGGTCATAAAGAGATGGTTGAGGAAAGGAACAGATCGGCCCACAACATGATTTCACGTTGTTGAATCATCAGTTTTCCTAATACATTGGAAGAATAGCAAGGAATTACTTATAATAAAAAAAATCAATAAATAAATATGAACAAAGGTTTCTGAAAAACTGAGAGGAATCGATCTTCATTGTTTTAAATATTGTTCATGCAATTCTGTGATTTAGCAATTTCAAAATGGTTCTGCTAAAACGTCACATCAATCAGCCTGTATACGTTTTTGGCTGCGGCTTCAATACCTAAATCTGCGACCAGGGGCGGACTGACCATTTGGAAACTCGGGCACTCCCCGAGGGCCCGGGGTCAGTAGGGGGCCCCATGAGATGCCCCTGGTACCTTTTTCATAGGCTTTTTTGAGTTTGGGCAAGGATACAGGGGCCCCATGATCCCCTATTGCTCGGGGACCCCAAATAAGGAAAGTGGAGGTATAAAGACCTCTTCTATGCTGGAGTAAATTGTATCTGAGATAGAATTCTTGTTGAACCTATTCTGCAACAGATTTATAGAAACCTTACTGACAAGTACATCTTGTGTCTTTTTTAGGACTACCACAAGACACGTTTCAAATGAAAATCCACTACGTGCTTTATGAATTTCACAGATCGATTTTAACACGTCGAGAGCATTTCAAAACACTTTTTTCAGACTCTATACCTATGCATCTTTTGCTAAGTGATCCTGCAAGGAAGCTCATTGATGCGGCATTTCCTGTTATAGAATGACAACGTTGTGTCCCTGTCTCCCAATTTTCCTTCTGCATTGTCAATCTGTCACATAGGCTTTGGATGGAGACTACAAAAGGCCATTGCAACACAAATTATGCAAGACGGGTACACTTCTATCAAGAAGTAAAGATGTGAAGCCAACATTGGACTGAGTGCATACAGACATGAAAGGGTTGAAAAAGGCTGGAGGAGATCAGCAGCACTGAGGTGCAACAAGGAATGAAAAAGTGAAAAAAAAAATATGGCAAATGTTTATGATGCATAGTGCTTTAGCAAAATACATTTTGTTCATTTGAGACTTACATATAATTGAAGTTTGTATGCATTAAACTCCATATGGATCTTTATAGTGTTATGTGCAAAGGAGGTGACTGACAATAGGTAGGTAACTAAATTCTAGCAATTATCAAGTTATTAAAATGTCCTGTGTAGTTTAATCTTTTAAGTGGTGAAGTAATTGAATTGCTATTAAATCCCAAAACAAAAATGTAATATATTGCAATTTACAAACCCTTTGTGGTAGCTGCATTAGTTTTCTTTTTTAAATATTTTTTTCCTTTATTTTACCTGATGGCCAATAACACATTTTCTGTCTTGGGGTGCCTCCGCTCTGGATGGAGGAGCAATGGAGTCACCTTTGGACAGCAACATTGCCAATCTGGGGAGTGTTAGATGCACTAGCAGACTTAGATGGACTGGACCAACAAATTAAAGTGGTTGTAAACCTCAGATATGAATTATGAACAATGCATTTCCTTCTATAGTGTGTACTTGTGTCCATCCAGATCACTAAGTGTCATTTCTGTCTGCTGCTTCATTCCTCTACTAGCAGCATGAATCACTTCTGACAAGTTTTCCTGACACTAAAAGACAAAAGGTGACGGGGTGGGACCTCTAACAGATTGACAGCCTCAGCTCTGTTCCTGTGGGCTGTGTGCAGGGGGGGTGTTTCTTCCCTCCAATCAGCTCTCAGATCTTTCCTCACTGAGCTCTGCAGAGTGTAATTTCAGCTCTCCACCCCTTTTTTCCTGAACTATCACTTAAGCTTTATAAATTCATCAAACTGAATGATGTAGAGAAGAGAAGACTGAAGATAGACAGGTACAACTTATGTAGGAGGGTTTGGTTCCCCTCTGTGTATCACCTGAGACCAGTCACTTCACTCAGTATATGTAAGGGTTTACAACCACTTTTTATACAGTTAGAGCAACAGTTTTTTCCTTTTGAATAAAACGTTTTACATAATAGAATAAAAGCCGCCCATTATAAGCACCCCTGTCAGTGTTAAATGGTTTGTCTCAACCCTCTAAATGAAACCTTTGCTGGACAATTTGGTCTGGTAAAAGAAGCTGAAAAAACAGACTTACTGGCCAGATCACCAGGTGAAAAAAAAGAGGGAATAAAGCCTAAAAAAGGAAAAGCTTGTTAAGCTGCAATAAAATATTTTCATTTGTTTTTTGGTTTCAGATACATTTTAAATATACAGTACTTCCATTCTTGAAATTTCTTCTCCCTCTGATCCCTGTCTCTTGCCAAGTATTAGTGTCAATCTGTTTGTGGGCCATTAACCCTCTAATAGCGTATAGTCCATCTTCTTACATGCTTTACAGAGGCATAATATACAACGGTGTACAGTGTTTATGTTGCTTTCTGCTATACCGTATTAACCCTGGCATAACGCAACTTGTAGTTTTCCTTGGGAAGCAACAGATTGCCATCTCTTCTACATCCCATTATTATTGTATAATATTTAAAATAATAATAAAATGGTAAAATGCAGACGACAAAACAAAGTTTATTCAGTCAATAGACACCTGTCTACTTTGCCCTAAGCGTAAAATTAAGATTTGTTTAACTAGGTTTAACTATATAAACATCTACTTCTACATACCGGAGTCTCTCTCACATGGGATGTTATGAATGGAAACTTTCACTTCAGGAAATGATCCACGCTCAGTACAATAAACAGAAAAGCAAATAAAATTGGAGTTTATCTAGTCTGGACACTTAGATGAAACCTCATTCTGACTCAAGAAGTCTTTTAAAGGCATTAAAATGGTTCATTTAGACGGTGTTCTGATGGGACTGGGAACGGTGATAAAACACAGGCAGTAAAAATCAGGGAGGAAATGGGACATTACTCTTCAACCAGAAAAGAAAATATTTTATTAAACCTCTGGAAATGTGTTTAATGGGGTGTTGGAGTCCTTTCTGAAGAAGAATACAAAAAATTCTCCAGGACTCAATCTAGCTAGTCAGCACAAAAAGTCTAATTAAATGGTTTCATCATTTAGATTTAAAACAGACGCTTTTGTCGCATACACTTGCAAATACCTAGGAAGCCACACTGTCGGGTCAACACACCTCTGCAAAGTTTAGTTCCTGACTCTAAACTGTCTGAGTTTCCACCCAGAGACATATACTGTATATAGCAATGAATACATTTATTATGATGAATGATTATTATTATACAGGATTTATATGGCGCCAATAGTTTGCTCAGCGCTTTACAATATCAAGGGAGACAATACAGCAACAATACAGTTCAATACAAGAGGGATAGGAGGGCCCTGATCCTGGGAGCTTACAATCTAGGATTTGAAAGCAGGATTACCTTAATGGTACCCTCAAATTCCAAATATGGATATGTTATACATAATTATATTGCTTGGCTTGGACCAATGTAACTACGGGGGTTATTTACTAAAACTTGAGAGTGCAAAATATGGTGCAATTCTGCATAGAAAGGAATCAGCTTCCAGGTTCTATTGCCAAAGCTTAATTGAACAAGCTGAAGTTAGAAGCCAATTGGCTACCATGCACAGCTGCACCAGATTCTGAGTGTACCAATTTTAGTAAATCTCCCCCATGTATATAGCATTCCAGGCCAATGCCCCTGGAAGGTGGAAATTACTGAAGTAGACACCAGTACTCCAGTGATCTCCACTAGCTTCCAGGTCCCATGTGGAGTAGCTACCTTGATGCACTGTGAGCACAGAGGACTGGATGCATGGCATGGGCATCATTTCGAGAATATTTTGCAGTTTCTTAATGAATACAAAGCGTTCTCTGATTGGACGAAGCAGAGAGAAGGGACAGGGATGTCAGCCACTCAGCACCGGGCCCAGAAGCAAGTGGAGATCACTGGAGTAGTGGTGTCTACTTCAGTGATGTCCAGTTTCCAAAGGCATCAGACAAGTTTGGTATATATATATATATATATATATATATATATATATATATATATATATATATATACACACACATATACATACATAGGTACATTAATCCAAGCTGGACCGATGTAATTATATATAAAATATCCATGCCTGGGATTCCTCTCTAAATGTTACGAAAGTCCACTATACTTACCTCCCCTCCAACAATGTGGCATCTGAGAGTTCCTCTGCTGACCTCTCAGTCTAGTCTTCATCCAGGTTCAGCGTCTTCAACCGTCTTGATGGTCCAGGATGAGGTAACTCTTGTGCCTGTACATGGAAGCTAGTTCATCCTGCAACCAAGGCATGCCAAGAACATACACTGACCTGCACCTTTGTTTCTACTGACTATATAGCATTCACCCATTTTTTTTTTTAGGGAAAACTTAGGAATTCAGAGGCTCTCTCTCTCCCCGAGGTTCTTCCTCTTAGTACCTCACCCTATCCCCACCCATTTCCTACTATTCTTTCCTCTTCTCTTGTCCTGCCCCATAGCAAGCAGTTTGCTATGAGGATAGACACAGAAGAGAAGCAGGGAGCGCAGGGGGGGAGGGGCAGAGAAAGAGGTTTGGGGCATCTGTGTGCAATACTAGTGCACAGAGCGGGTAAGTATAAACCTCTCTTTTTATTTTAGGTTAAAAAAGAGGCTTTAGAATCACTTTAACTCCCCCCTCCTGGCACTTCTGGGTAGCTGTATGTGACTTACAACCTCCATGTGACAATGCTGGGGTAGGAAGGGTTGTTAAAGTATATGTGAACCCTCACTTTGTAAAACAGCCCATTCAGATTAAAATAGAAATGAAAGGTAACACATTTGTGTATAGATATAAATATAAATTATAAATGCCCCCCCCCCCCCTTTTTTTTATAAGTAATCACATACCCTCTGTTCTCAGCTGCATAAAGAGCTCATAGAGGTGGAGGAGGAGAAACAGCATTGCACAAGTCTTCCCAGTGAATGGCTATGCAGGGGGGGGGTGTATCAGCATACCCAACTGTACTCATTGGAGGAGAGCAGACTGAGTTTCCAGCACAGTTAAAGAACTGACCATGCTGTACACTCATGCCTAGTGTAGTCAGTTTGTGACTGGAAAGCAGGGTGACTGGCAGGAAAACCAGGGATTTCACACAAAGAAAGCAATACAAAGATAACAGGATACTTTTTCATACAAGTACATGATACAGCAGGCTCATATCAGGAATATGAAATGTTGAGTTTACATATTCTTTAAAGCGGAGCTCCAGGCTCCACAGCAATTTTTTTTTTAAAGCGTCATCATGATTGGTATTACTTGTACTGAAATAATTGGCTATTGTTAAAACTGTATTGATATCTGTTATTCTTACATCTGTAATTGATCACACAATCTTGTCAGTAGGCAGGGGCCATGGTAGATGTGGGCATCTGAAGCCCGCTCCTGTTCACTTCTGGGATTCAGTGCAGCTGGCTACCCAGCATGCACCTCCCGATCTCGTGCCTGGGCAGTAATGACACTACGCAGTACACTTTGTTGATTGAAGGTTACCATAGCAATGGTGGCATCGGTGGAAGTTCCCTCCCTGTTGTTATGGCAACCTGTCAATCAGAAGACCCGTAAGTCAGAGGCGATCTGGGAAGTAACATGATTTTTCATTTTTAGTCAATTCGCTTGGACTCCGGGGATAGATAACGCCGATATCCCAGGAGTACATGGGAATCACCTTATGAGGACATCGCCTAGGCGGCCGGACTGGAAGTGGTGCATACACAGATAAAAATAAAGTATTCAGATATAAAAAAAAATATATTAATATCCATTAAGGAATACACTGCGGGTGGGCATGTAGATGAAAGCAACTTTTAAAAATGGGTGGAACTCCGCTTTAAATCACTGTTTTACTTTGCCATGCATGGGTAAAGAAGAGGTCACTTTAACACACTACTAGTGAACTTTGCATTAAAAAAGTGACTCTAAGGATTCTGTTCTATTCAAAAACGACAAAACTTTGCCAGTGTTCAAAATTTCTTGGTAGTAAAAAGATGCTGAAAAATACAAGTTTATGCACCTTTTTGGCAGTTAGACAAATAAGAGCAGCAAAAAAAAAAAAAACTAATAAATTCTTATTCTTCCATACTATGGTGATGATATAGACTGGCAGTTTCCTACCGCTGTCAATCACCCATGTCTCGCTGGTGCCAGGTCTGCAGGGAAAGGTGAATATGAGAAACATCTGCCAAGTTTAATTCCATCTTGGTTACGGTAAACAAGTAGATGCAAGCAGCTGTTTCTTATCAGGGACCAATTCGTAAGGTTCCAGCGCCGCAGGCTGAGAATGTGCGCAGAAACAGTAATCTTCTGTCTGCATCGGCGAGAAAAATATTCCAGATATGTATTTCTGAGTGACTACAAGGACTCCACGAAGAAATGAACCCCATTTTCCTGCAGTGCGACAAAATGAACTGGGCTTAGCCTATGATGGAAATATAAAAGTGAGTTTATTCTACACCATTTCTCTAGAAGTGGTGTGTGTACACACATTGTATAGTGTATCTACTTCTGACCATTCTAAGGGGGACTTCTGATTATTTAAAGTGATCCTGTACTCCATCTTAATGGAAAACTCTGGTCTTACAAAGGACACCATAAATTATCTGTTATTACCTTTATTGCCCAGAAAAGCCTCTTCTGTACCATTTTCTGATTTAGTTTTCCTTTGTATTGTGGCCTGGCATTTTCTGACGTCATGGCTAAGCTACACCAACTGTGAATGGAAGTGACCTCACTGACCATTGAAGCAGTCTCATAGGAAAATAGATTGACACTTGGCAGGGATTAAAGGCTCAATCTGGGGCGGACTGACCATTTGGAAACTCGGGTGCTGCCCGAGGGCCTGGGGTCAGTAGGGGGCCCCATGAGATGCCCCTGGTACCTTTTTCATAGGCTTTTTTGAGTTTGGGCAAGGACACAGGGGCCCCATGATCCCCTATTGCCTGGGGGCCCCATGAGTTGTCAGTCTGCCCCTGGCTGCAATACTTGCCTTTGCTGGAGAACAGGCTGCTTCTGGCTCTCTCCTATGCTGGTAATGTGACCAACGGCCTAGGAATTTTGTCATGTGAGCTCGGCATCCAATCTGAATCCTGATTCTGTCTTTCTACCCAAGTATTTAGCTGCTTGTCTGGAGTTCAGTTTTAAGTTACAGCAGACCTAGACTCAGGCAACCTTATGCTTTAAATCAGCCATTCTTAACAAGGGGTTTGTGGAACCCTAGGGATCCCCTGAGGTTGCTAAGGGTTCACTAAACTGGAGCTGATTGATGGTGCCTCCATAGTTTCAGGCATCAATGATCTTTTTTTAATATAATTTTTTATTTTTATTTCAGAACATTTTGACTTTCCAGATGGCTACATCAATAAAAGAAAAAGGAAGAAACAATGTTGCTTTTACATAAGCAATGAGTAGGTAGTATATAGCTTTCAAGTGTGACAATGTAACAGATCCACTTTTTGTCTGTGTAGCAAGTAACATAATAGGTTTAGATCTAAAATCATAGTGTTTTCAATTTCTACTGCTTTTCACAAAAATATACCCCAGACACCCTTAAGGTGTCCACACTGGAACTAGAGTAACCAAATCTGAATAGAGGTAATAGAAGAGGGATCAGTGGGGAGGTAGGGGATCAGGATTCGGGGGTTAAGTGGCTAAACACGGTTTTAACAACTGGGGTTTAAACATTGGGATCTTTTCTAATCACAGATGTGATTGGAACGTTGCCTAGTTGGCAATCTAAACAACATACGTAGGTTGCAGTCAGTGTAGTGTCCCAATGCACAAGAATGACTTTGGGTAGGTGTCAAGTATATACCAATAATTATAAAATCTATCACATTTATCTCGGTTGAGGTTTATTCATTTTTCAGCTTCCATGGTGGGGTTTACTTTTATGATCCAACTGTTAATAGCGGGTTTTAGGGGTAGACACGTGCACACTGTTTTCTTTTTGTTATATTTCATTCATTCATTTCATGTATACATTGGTCAGAGTGGATTCAAAAAAGTTTGCAGTTTTTTTTAAACTGCTATATATTAGTTTTCGATTCAGATATTTTGGGTGGATTCATGATTAGTATATTGAAACTTCAGAAGGAGTTGATATTTGAAATTTGGATCCATTCGATATTCGATTCAGAATTATTGAACAAATTCAAAAATCTTATTAATTTCCACATGGGCCTGAACTACTAGCATATCATGTGACATCATCCAAATGAAACAATTAAACTTTTGTTACAACTCTTTTTGGTTCGTTTACATTTTTCACTATGTCCCTTGATATTAGTATTAGTATTAGTATACATCCAAATCTCAAAAAATTAAATTTTTGGACGAAAATTGATTAGTTATGAAACAAAACACACGTCTAATTAGGGGTCCCTTTCAATAAAGGGATCAAACTTTTAGCAGTATTGAGTAAAGTAGGGTGTCACACTTTTCCTACAGGCCTTAATACAGGATGGCATGCAGTAAACAGACCCCAGAGTCACCTTGCAGCTGATCATTGGTAATATTTTCAATCAGCTTCCGGGTCTCAGTCTGATTTTAGGACTTTCCCACCACACATGCATGTGGCAACCTTGGAAGCTGCAACCCCTCCAGCACTTATCCAATACTGTAGGGTAGGATTCCTACAGAGGATGCTAGGGGTTCCTGGAGTAATGAGCAATTTCTGCCCTTTAGATAAGTTCCCACTGACACCATGGGGTTTATTTACTAATGCTGGAGAGTGCAAAATCAGACTCACTTCTGCATAGAAACCAATCAGCTTCCAGGTTTCATTGCCAAAGCTTCATTGAAGAAGCTGAGGTTAGAAGCTGATTGGTTTCTTTGCAGAAGGGAGTCTGATTTTGGACTCTCCAGCTTTAGTAAATAAACCCCCATTGGTCTTCTTAGCTATTTGTAAGGAGGTAATTCTTCCCAATGACAACAAGTGTAAGAAGTATTCTTTTCAATGACCAATATCTTAGTAGGGGCTCCCTGAGACCAGAAATTTATTTATTGTGTTCCTCTGTGTTGAAAATACTTGGAAAGGCTGCTGTAGGGGATATTAAAGGTAGCATTTATACTGTTTAGTTATAGTTGGTTTCTTGCATTTTAGAGCAGATGGTGGACCAACTTTGTTTTAAACACCTTTAATGGGGGGCATTCCTCCAACTAGCCACCAAAGTGAGGGACATTTTTCTCACTGACCACCAATGAATCAAGGGTTCCTTGAAATTATTTCAAGGGTTCCTCTGGGATAAAAAGGTTGAGAAATGTTGCTTTAAACAGAGAGACAAGTCAGTTGAGACTGATGTATCATTAACAGTAGGCATTCTGCAGCTGCTCATATGCCTTTATTATTCATTCCATCATGCTGGGTAGCTGTGAGCCAGCCGCCATATGAGTGGATGTACAAGCTGTTATGCGAATATCAATGTAAGTAATCAGAGGCAGAAGTGAGCAGGATATGCTTATCAAGCTTCTGCCCAAGCATTGTGAAGTGTTCTGCTGCATCAAATAAATTCAAAAGGTACATTTTAATGCTTGCCACATTAAACTGCTCTAATGAATCCCTTTTGAAAGCCAAACTTGGAATTTAAAGTATAGGTCCACTTAAATATTTTAATAAAGCTTCTTTTTAATAACTTTTCACAAGGGATCCCATATGTTTAGCCAAATTCCACACAAGTGAATTAAAAACCAAATATGCCCTAAATTTCTTTAAAATTCATGTTGAGAAGAAAAAAAAACATGTTAACAAGCTATGTCTGTGAAATCATTTGGGTGTGTTTTATAAAATCAGAAAAAATCTTTATGAATTTAATGTGCAACTAAGCTAAGAATTCCAAAAGCAATTTTCTGGAATTATAATAAGGACTAATATTGATCAAAGTGTTCAGACTATAAATGTAACTATTGGACTGACCTTTTTTTACATGAAACACAAAACAAACCACAGCTACTATGAAATATGATGCCATTTTTAAAATATTTTCTTTTCAGATATCGCCACAAGGAGAAATTTGTTATCTTAAAAACTGTCATTTCATTTAGAAATTAGGCAGATTCTTTGGCACACAATATATTTTGGATGAGATAGCAGAAGTATCTTTTGCTCTTCCGCACTACAGCTTTGCAATCACTTCTCAAAGAGAAATTTGCTGGCCAGATACTTCCAGATTAAAAGGTAACCTTTGAGCATAAGGCTACATGGATGATATATATCCACCCAGTTGTGCAATTTAAATCTCATGAGATCAATCTCTTTGCTTGTGTCACATTATATACACTATACAGTATTGCCAAAAGTATTGAAAGGCCTGCCTTTCCACACACATGAACTTTAATGGCCCCCCAGTCTTAGTCCGTAGGGTTCCATATGGAGTTGGCTCCGCCCTTTGCAGCTATAACAGCTTCAACTCTTCTGGGAAGGCCGTCCACAAGGTTTAGGAGGGTGTCTATGGGAAGGTTGGACCATTCTTCCAGAAGCACATTGGTGAGGTCAGGCACTGATGTCGGCGGAGAAGGCCTGGCTCGGAGTCTCCGCTCTAATTCATCCCAAAGGTGTTCTATGGGGTTGAGGTCAGGACTCTGTGCAGGCCAGTCAAGTTCCTCCACCCCAAACTCGCTCATCCATGTCTTTATGGACCTTCCTTTGTGCACTGGTGTGCAGTCATGTTGGAACAGGAAAGGGCCATCCCCAAACTGTTCTCACAAAGTTGGGAGCATGAAATTGTCCAAAATGTCTTGGTATGCTGACGCCTTAAGAGTTCCCTTCACTGGAACTAGGGGGCCAAGCCCAACCCCTGAAAAACAACCCCACACCATAATCCCCTCTCCACCAAACTTTACACTTGGCACAATGCAGTCAGGCAAGTACTGTTTTCCTGTCAACCGCCAAACCCAGACACGTCCATGGGATTGCCAAACAGAGAAGCATGATTGGTCACTCCAAAGAACACGTCTTCACTGCTCTAGAGTCCAGTAGCGGCATGCTTTACACCACTGCATCCGATGCTTTGTATTGCACTTGGTGATGTAAGGCTTGGATGCAGCTGCTCGGCCACGGAAACCCATTCCATGAAGCTCTCTACGCACTGTTGTTGTGCTAATCTGAAGGCCACACCAAGTTTGGAGATCTTTAGCTATTGACTCTGCAGACAGTTGGTGACTTCTGCGCACTGTGCGCTTCAGCATGCGCTGACCCCGCTCTGTCATGTTACGTGGCCTACCACTTGGTGGCTGAGTTTCTGTTGTTCCCAGTTGTTTCCACTTTGTTATAATCCCACTAACAGTTGAGCGTGGAATATTTAGTAGCCAGGAACTGTCACGGATGGACTTATTGCACAGGTGCCAACCTATCACGGTACCACGCTTGGAGTCACTGAGCTCCTGAGAGCGACCCATTCTTTCACAAATGTCTGTAGAAACAATCTGCATGCCTAGGTGATTGATTTTATACACCTGTGGCCATGGAGGGGATTGGAACACCTGAATCACATGATTTGGAGGGGTGTGACAAAACGTTTGGCAATAGAGTGTATAATGAGAGGTGCTGAACTAATCAGCACTGGTGTGATAAAACAACTGATCTTTCATGGTCGCACAATGTTGCAATTTAACCACCTAGGGGGCTAAATAATCAATTAATACCACTTATTTTCTACTTTTCAGTTCACTTTTAATATTTGGCGCCACAATAATTTATTTTGGTTTGCAATTTAACCAAGTTGCAGGTAAAATGAGCAATAAATCTCCCCTCTCCTCCTCTACAAATGTCAACTGGAATAGGATATTAAAGTGTAAAAACACTCAAATGAAAAATCATAAAATAGCAAATTGCACTCCACTCAATGTTAAAAAATAACTTGTTATGCCTTGTAAAAATGTTCAAATGGTAATAAAAAACACATTTAAAAAGTCTAGTGATTTTGCCAGTTCTGTGCTGAGGTATAGTTATCTATGCAGAGGTGACAATGCTCCCTAGGACAGGGTTTCTCACCCAGGGTTCCATGGAACCCTAGGGTTTCTCTAGTGGTTGCTAGGGGTTCCTTGAGCAAGGAGCAGTTTCTGCCTTCCCACTCACACCAATCATCTTTTTAGCTATCAGTAAAGGGGGAAATTATTCCCAATGGCCACAAGTGTAAGTAGCATTCTTCCCACGGAGTCATAAATACAGTAATTTTTTGCAGGGGTTCTCCAAGCCCAGAAAGTTATTTCAAGGGTTCTTCTGTGTTGAAAAGATTGAGAAAGGCTGCCCTAGGATGTGTGCTTTCTGTGTACTTCAAGCTGACTTGTTAACATACAGCATGCTAACACATAAAACCTGTGAGTCCTCAGAAGAGGAAGGCATCTTGGCATACCCATACCATTGGGGACAAACATGCTCCCCCCACAAAAGATGGCGGCCGAGGGGAGTAAGTTGGCCTATCACAGTGATTGTGAAATCTAACAGATTGGTAGTGCAGATTGGTTTAGAAGCCCAGAGGAAAACAGGTAGTAGAAACGGCCATTCATACCCCTTTTATGACTGTATCTTTCATCCAACCTGTATGATATGAAATATTATTTGGTTAGGTGACAGTCATCATATATCTACAGCCACCTTTAGTGGGCCCATTCAGACTACTGCATTGCAGTAACGCACAACCCACAGCACCCAATTCTATGTGCAGTGCCATTCCTTGTTACATGTCAGACACCGTGCCACAGTCCAAGAGGAAAGCAACAGCCCACTGTGGTAAGTACCCCAACATGGAGGAAAAGAAATTTAATCTTCAAACACGGAAAGGTTTCTTTACAGTGAGAGCTGTGAAAATGTGGAATAGACTCCCTCAAGAGTTGGTTCTGGCCAGCTCAGTGGATTGCTTTAAAAAAGGCCTGGATTGTTTCTTAGATACATGGAATATAACTGGATACTAGAATTTATAGGTAAAGTTATATTTTATATCGTAATTCATTCCTTGCATTAAGGTAAAAAATGTTTAGGCATTGGTAACATTTATAGGTAAAGTTGATCCAGGGAATATCCGATTGCCTCTCGAGGGATCAGGAAATCATTTTTTCTCCTGCAGGAGCAAATTGGATCATGCTTTGTTTTTATTAGCCTTCCTCTGGATCAACTGTTGGTATAGGATTATAATTTTTTTTTTTTTTTTAATGGTTGAACTGGATGGACTTTTGTCTTTTTTCAGCCAGACTATGTAACTATAACCAAAGACTTCGTTCACAAGAGGTGTATGGATCCATTCCCCATGTGACAACTGTTTTTACCCACAAGGGGTGCACAGTTGTTCAGTGCATCCCCATGCAGGCAGTCTCATAGCTGTCAAGTAGACAAATAATTTTTTTAGGGTTAGTTCACACCACATGTGTTCCAGTGCTTTTTTTGCATTCTTAGGCTTCTTTCTCAGGGGGTGTATGAATCCGTGTCCCATGTGACTGCCTATTGGGACACAGCCACTGCTCACAATATGACCATCACATGGGGCAAGCATTCATACACCTTGTGTGCATGAGGCCTAAGGCAGGCCATAGATGATACAATTTCCTTTCCTTTCCCCACGAGTGGAGGGAGAGAAATTCACTCAATTCCCCCATAAACACAGTCAATATTGATGGGGGAATGCCTCCCTCAGCGCTATTGTGTTCTGCCAACAGGGAGCCTTCCTGTCCAGCAGAACACAATGAACGCTGCTGCCAGCTATAGCCCCCAGAAGTGATCACATGCAAAAAATACATTAGGCTGGGTATACTGAAGTTGATGAATCGACTTCAGTACAACCAGCCTGCCCATAGATGGATCGAATCTTGGCTGGTCCCTGCTGAACTATCTATGACCGGCTTAAGAGACCAGTATTACAAAGCAAAACTAGATAGTAATGCGGGCCATAGATGGGACAAAAATTGTCCAAAAAATCGTCCCAAAAAAAATCGGCAGATTTTCGGATCGTTAGTGCGGTAATCGGTTGGCCGTTTTTTGTGAATTTTGCTCTTTTGAATTATCGGTCCTGCTGGAAAATAATCGGCCAAATTTGTCATTCTGCCGATTTTCGCGGCAATGATGGACAAATCGGACGATCTTTTTACCGATTTTAAAAAATGCGCATGAGCAGTGACATGAAAGAAGCAGGAAAAGTAGAAAAGGAAAAAATAGAATATGAATAAGAAGAAGAAATAGAATATGAATAAAAAGAAGAAATAGAATATAAAGAAGAGGAAGAAATAGAATATGAAGTGAAGAAGAAATAGAATATGAAGTGAAGAAGAAATAGAATATGAAGAAGAAGAAAAAGAAAAAATATAATATGAATAAGAAGAAGAAAAAAAAAGAATTTCAGTCCGATATTATATTTGACATTTAAAAGTATTTCAACATTGTATCTATTTGTATCTGAATAGAAACATCTGTATGCGAAATGGATACAAACAGATACAATGTTGCAACTTTTTCTTCTTATTATTTATATTCTATTTCTTCTTCTTCATATTCTATTTCTTCCTCTTCTGCATATTCTATTTATTGTTCTGCATAGTCTATTTCTTCTTTTTATTCATATTCTATTTCTTCTATTTCTTCTTCTTTCATATAGCTCTCTGCAGGGTCACTGCTATTATATTAATTGCCGGCCGTAGACTGGATGAAAATCAGCTGACTTTTTTCTACCAATGGTGGTAACGTCGGCTGATTGAATGACCGATTTTTCATTTTTATGAAAAAAAAAAAACGTCCGGTTTCCTCCCCGTCTATGGTCTGCATTAGTCCATGCACATCAATCCAATTGGCCCATATTTCATTGATTTTTAGGGGGAAATAACGAGTATAGGGGTAGGACCCGGTTGATCACCACTCTCCACAATGTGGTTGGGGTGTATCAATTCCATTTTAGGAGGATTTCATGTATATCATAAAAGGCTGTGTAGGAAACAAATGAAACAAACAAAAGTTTTATTTAATAATTAGCTGCAATTTTATCAGGTATTCCAATTAGCAGAAAAAGTGCGTCACTCCTAAGGTCATGCCATGGCTTCACACTTTTTGTAGGAATTAAATATATGTTTGTTCAGAGTATCACTGCATTCCACTACAATTCTCCAAGTTCTAGAAAAGTCTTTTCCTTTGCTATTTTTATGAGTGACCTCCGTCTCCAGGGTGGTGGAAATGAGAAGGCCACATAAATACCTGCATGAAGGTGTGAGCAGGCTGACCTCTGGCCTGACCTCTCTCGTCTGTATCACCTTGTAAGAAGGTACAAAGATATGTCCCGAATTCCCCAGATTACCCAACATGCCGCTCTTCACAGAGCTGATCTCTGACCCTGCTCATTATATCTGACAGCACCTGAAGAGGCGATATCTCTAAGAGTATCACAGCCGGTAATATGATAGGCCTGGGGGACATGGCGTTTATTGTACACAGAAAGAAATGTTTCTGACTGCTTCCTTCTCGCCTAAGGCCACACATAGACTTGTACCCCCTGGGTACAAAGTCTGAACAAGGCAATGAAAAACATAAGAGCCCCTCTTTGCTCCATCACAAAATCAGATCTATTTTATTCCTTTAAAAGAACCATGTCTAAAAAGATATCATGCATTTCGAAAAGTAGAACCTAACCCTAACTGAAGTATATTTAGTTTGTGTCTATCATAAATACCAAGTCAAATGCAAGTACTTACACTGCCTGCATATAAAAAAAATACATAATGTACACAAACATAATCATGGCACATAGGGGGGTTGATTTACTAAAGGCAAAGAGGCTGTTTAGTTTGCAAAGGAAGTTTTACTTTGCAAGGGAATTTTCCCCACAGCTTAGTGAATAATGTGAAGCTCTGCTGACTTCCATCATCCAATCATGTGCAAGCATGAATGCTGTTTTTTTTTATTTTCCTTGCACATGATTGGGTATTCTTTGCAACGTGCAGCTTCACTATATTCATCAAGTTCTGAGGCCAGTTCCCTTGCAAAGTGAACTGCCTATTCACATTTAGTAAACCAACCTTATAGATATAGATACTGTAAGACCCTTGTTACACTACACATACTTGCAGTGGCGTCGCTAGGGTTGGTGTCAACCGATGCGGTAAAACATGGTGTCACCCTCCCCTCCACTCCTGTGTACATGTAAACAACCGAGGAGGGGGAGGCAGCATCGGTCCGCTCTGCTCTGTGAGACAGCAGGGGAGAGAGATGGTAACCCAGACAGCCAATGACATATGCGGACCAGTGTCACTGGTGCGGTGTTAACGGTGCCCCTGCTGATGGGTGTCACCCTTCTGGTGGGTGTCACCTGGGTGCAGTCGGCACCCCTCGCACCCCCATAGTGGCACCACTGCATTCTTGTACACCTTCAAGGGATAACAATGCTGACATTTTTAAATAATACCTTTCTATTTCTATCACATACTTTATTTTAGACCTAATGATGCCATCACAGGGTCTCTGTGCTTCTCTATGTAATGCAGGCAGATCATAACTGGTGGGAAGTTTTGAACATGAATACAGCAGGCCATCCAAAGTAATGCCCACATGAGATACTGAGCACCCATAATTGAAGCCATTGCAATCCAATTAATGAAAGGGGTGGACCAGGGACAGTAAAGCTGGGTAAGTAAATAGCTGGTTCTGGATATCGTCCAGCAGGAAATGAGGTGGGCTCTATCAGGGGAGGACTGACAACTCATGGGGCCCCCGGGCAATAGGGGATCATGGGGCCCCTGTGTCCTTGCCCACACTCAAACCACACCCAAAAAAGCCTATGAAAGGTACCAGGGGCATCTCATGGGGCCCCCTTCTGACCCCGGGCCCTCGGGCACTGCCCGAGTTCCCAAATGCCCCTGGGCTCTATCTACCTTGCTGCAGTTTCTCATGCACCCTGAAAGGCAGTATGCAGTGAAACCAGAATAATCCATTTGAGTACAAAAGAGGTGTCCACACATCTGTGCAAGACTGAAGTTCAGGCTGGAGTTCCATTTTAAGAGTTGCTATTTTACAGTTTTGGATACTCCTTTTTCCCTGTTACAAAACATACATGATACTGAAGTGAACCTATGCTTTGTCCATTCAGACCATAGCAGCAAGTTCACTTGAAGTATATGTAAAGCAAAACCCTTTTTTGGGTAAAGTACGGATAGGGTTAAAACCCTGTAATTTTTTTTATCTATCACATTGTGAGATGCAAAAGGAAGTGAAAAAAATATCTCTACAATGTGAGGGTAATGCCCCCCCATAGACAGTTGTCACTGGAACTGGGGTCTCCATTAGACCTACCTGGCGCTGTCAGAACGCACTGATTTATTGACAAAAGTTTTCCAGCTTGTTCATTCGACAGAAGACAATCTAACAATCGATTTTGGTTGAAAAAGGATGGCCACACACTAACTGACATTCACACAGTCCCTGCTGAACCAGATGAATATGGACTATGGCAAGACCTATCGACCATGGTCATGAGAAGAGACAGAGAGCTTGAATCTACCTAGGGAGAACACAGACAGCTATAAAAATGTTTTTTAGGACTATAGGTGGGAAGTGCTGGATGCAAACACTGGGGTGGATTTCACTTTGATGGAGAAAGTCTATGATGAGGAAAGTTATCTCACTAGAGGCAGCTCCAGGTCCACAGAAGGGACACAAGGAGGGCAAGGAGGCACTTTGGACAGAATCCACAAAGGAGAAGACTAGAGTGCCAAACTATTTGTTGAGTATCCCCTCAAAATGTTCATTTTCTCACATGATAAAATCCAATGCGTTTCAGGGACTAACAAATGCCCCATTTATCAGGGCTTTGATAATTGGTAGAGAAGAAGGAACAAAAGGACTGTTTGTGGTTAGGAACAAAAATTGTAATAAACATTACATAGAAAACTGGATAAAGAGTACTTAAGTCAAGATGTAGCAACAGTTAAAATGTAGAGATTGTGAAGCTGAGGAGATCCTATGCTGAGGGAGCAACAGGGGGAGAAGATTGGATGAGACATCTCTTCCTCTACAGATGACAGCCATCAAGTAGGCGCTGCAGTAATGCCCGCTGGTACATAGTATAGAGCTGTTTGGTTCGCTGGCGGTGCCCCTCTCAATGCTGTGCCAGGGGCACATGCCCACCCTGCCCATCTCTAGTTGCGCTGCATTCCACACCCTACTCTGCCAACCAATTCCCCCCTCCCAGTTGGTGCTATATTTTATTTGTATGAATTTCTATATCATGATGTTGGTACACCGAGATATTTTCCCCGGTGGGTCTGATACCTTTCTTGAGTGAAAGTAGCCACCCTAGGACACAAAGCACATTACTGGCTGGATCACAAGGTGAAAATAAAGATAAGAAGCCTAAAGAAAATGAATGCAGCCACTATATCGAAGGACAGGCAAGCTGCAATATATAATCCCAACCACAGCACCACCTGCCTGGAGTTTGCATGTGTCTCCCTGTGCCTGAGTGGGTTTCCTCCGGGTACTCCGGTTTCCTCCCACACTCCAAAAACATGCTGGTAGGCAGGGGTGGACTGACCATTTGGAAACTCGGGCACTGCCCGAGGGCCTGGGGTCAGTAGGGGGCCCCATAAGATGCCCCTGGTACCTTTTTCATAGGCTTTTTTGAGTTTGGGCAAGGACACAGGGGCCCCGTGATCCCCTATTGCCCAGGGGCCCCATGAGTTGTCAGTCCGCTCCTGCTGGTAGGTTGATTGGATCCTGTCTAATTTGGTCCAAGTATGTGTATGTATAAATGTTAGCTAGGGACCAGGGGCAGACTGACAACTCATGGGGCCCCCGGGCAATAGGGGATCATGGGGCCCCTGTGTCCTTGCCCAAACTCAAAAAAGCCTATGAAAAAGGTACCAGGGGCATCTCATGGGGCCCCCTACTGAAACCGGGTCCTCGGGCAGTGCCCGAGTTTCCAAATGTCAGTCCGCCCTGTTAGGGACCTAATATTGTACACCCCTTGGGGTCAGGGACTGATGTGAATGTACAGTATATATGTAAAGTGCTGTGTAAATTCACAGCGCTATATAAGTACCTGAAATAAATAAGTTCCAAATAAAGGACAGTTAGAACTATGCTATCTGTGCACAGAAGCCTAAATGGGAGGTCTCGGACACAGCAGTAAGGGCCACTCCAGAATGTGAGAATGCTCCTGGCACTTCGCTAACTGCCTTATGAAACTCATTAGTGACCCTTGAGATTTGCATTTGAAGGACCCCCGCTTTACCGGCTGTCAGTGAGGAGGAAACAAGGCTGTAGAGAAAGCTGTACAATTCCCTGGCAGCCCTCCCCTCTCCATCCATTGCTTTCCCCTTCGTCTTTCATGCCCCTCATTACAGTGACTAGCTCCCCATCCACCAGCCACACGTTTTAAATAAACACAGGCTCAAAGTATTATCACTAAAATAACAGACGCCAGAATTTCCCAACTCCCCCTGTAAGAAGCTTCTAATAAAATCGGGAGGACTCTCCAACAGCCGGAGGTCTGAAGGTGAAATGCAATTAATGGTTAAGCGGTTATGTTTGAAATGAGCACCCCTCTGCTATCACTGGGGCTTATAAACAGGGGAACGCCCGCAGACTTCTGCAGCTCAATGTTTCAGTGTTTATATATTAAAGGGCCATTATATCTAAATGACATCCTTTAACTGTTTAGGTGAAAGAGGTTTTAATAACGTTTGGGAATGTCAATCTTCCAAGAGGTTATCGAATAAACAGCTATTTACAGTGAAGGTGGGATATGTTTATAATGGACCTTTCATCAATTTTACAAGTCAGCATGAATACATTTTTTTGTGTGTAAACAACAGTGCACTACTTCGTGCTCCAATCCTCCTGTCTTCTCACCAGAATCTCTTACACCAGAATGTTCTGTATGCCATGGAATATTTCTCTCTCCTTTGATCTTCCAATAGAGTGATCCAAAAATGGATCAGAGGTACAAACAACCTATTACAACCGCTTCAAAGATGTACTTCCGGTTGTGTCTGACATCACATCCGGCTGACGCGTTTTGTCACTAAATCGGCTTGCCTATGAGGAAGTCGATTTAGTGACGAAACACGTCAACGGATGTGATGTCACACACAACCAGGACACACTCCCCATAAAAAAAGGCTCAATTTGTTAGGGGAGGAGGATGTTGCAGTACTTTAACCACTTCAACTCTGGACCAGGGGCAGACTGACCATTCGGGTGCTCGGGCACTGCCCGAGGGCCCAGAGTCAGTAGGGGGCCCCATGAGATGCCCTTGGTACCTTTCATAGACTTTTTTGAGTGTGGTTTGAGTGTGACCGAGGACACAGGGGCCCTATGATCCCCTATTGCCCGGGGGCCCCATGAGTTGTCAGTCCGCCCCTGGTCCAGACACTTTCACCCCATTCCTGTCCAGGCCAATTTTCAGTGCTGTCACATTTTGAATGACAATTGCGTGGTCATGCAACACTGTACCCATATGAATTTTTTAGCTTTTTTTTTAGACAGATCAAACTTTATTTTGGTGGTATTTATTCACCACTGGGATTTTTATTTTTTTTTGCTATATAAATGAAAAAGTCCAAACATTTTGAAAAAAAAAGTGTTTTTCTTATAAAATTTTGCAAATAAATAATCTTTCTTCATAAATCTTGGCCAAAATGTATTCAGCTATCTTTTTAGTTAAAAATAACAACACAAATTAGTTTATAACCAAAAACTATAATTTTTAAAAAAATTGTTTTTAGATTTTAATTTTTTTTTATATTATTATTTATGGTTTGTTTTTGTTTTTTTTAACATACTGCCACCCTAGCAGTACAGTGTCACCATAGTGACACTTGTACTACTGGTGGGGGGTGAGAAGATTTTTTTTTTTTACACGGATTGCTTTTACACCAATAAAGGCAATCATTTCTCCTTGTCTTTGGCTGAATTCTTGCAGCCATTGAGAAATACTGTGTGAGCTGTGATTGGTCACAGCTTGTCACATCGCACAAGGCTGTTGTGAATAGCCTTGTACCATGTGACCTCTGTGATAATTCACAGATTTCACTAGTGGTAAGCAATGATGTCAGAAGTGACATCTTGCTTACTACTATTCATGTGATCACTGATTGGCTAATCAGTGATCACATGACTGGGGTCTCACACAGAGGTCCCGTCCAGCGATCGGTGTTCCCAGGGAGTGCGCACAGGCAGGGAATGCAGGAGGACGTTTATAAACAGCCTTCCACTCCTGCGCTGCTCCTGTCCGTCTATTTACATCACCGGACGGGAAGTAGTTAACTCATGAGTGAACATCCGCTTTAGGATAGCATCATGATTTATGACGGTAAGTTTTCGATTGCATCTCTGTTTTCATCATTTAATCTCATAATCTGATTGATCGAAATACGATCGTATTCATAAATACAGTATCTTATTGCTGCAGATTGATGCAAAAGTTTCAATAATATTCCATCCTGGACAATCATCTCAGAGTGATCGAATCCCATCTAAATCAAGTATAAATCAATGAGAAAGGAAGTTATAATTATTTGATTGTGTGCTGTTTAGATCGTTTTAATCAAATCGCACATCGATGGCATAAAAAAAAAATCTAAGTGCATGAGATGAACGCTCGATCTCGTAGGTTTCTTCACACCGTGTCTTACGTCTGTTTGTAGCCTCAGCAGTGCATAGTACTATCAGGCAATGCCTGGATAGGCACCTGCACTACGGTCCAATTACCCAACATAAACACTCTCCCATGATAAATAATATTTAGATTTTATCCTTCACTGGACAGCCATGTTTATAAAAAGAATACCTGCTCCTGATAAATACCAGGGTGCTCGGGATAGTGAGAGCCCTGGGCCATCATTGGTGTGTTTACTAATTTGCCCCTTGTCTGCAGGTGATCATGTTGTTCCAATGTAACATGTTTAACACTTTTTAAATAAACAGTTAGAGAGTACCTGTTCCTCCCTCCTCTCTGAGTGAATCCAGATGTTCCCTTCCCTGAACTCAGCTCCCCCCTTCCTGCCAACACACCATTTACATACAGACATTGCAGAGACCGATTCTGAAGGAAAACTCTTTTCTATATTGTATCATTAATACAACTTTTCATAAACAAGCTGCCTTTTCTACAGAGCTTCTTACTTTCTAATTTTATATTCTATTTTAGGTTTGTTTTAAGCTAGAAGCTATTTTATCTTCTGACTCAATTACTGTTATTTTAGTCATATTTGGATACAATCAGCTCTTTTAAAATATTTGCAGTTTCTCAATTTCCGAATTTTTATTTTGGGGGGGGGGGATTGTATTTCAAAATGTTACGTTTTTCAGCGTGAAGTTTCTGAGCTTGAGTCAGGAAGATAAAAATATATACTAGACAAATGTATAGATTGTAAGCTCCGAGGAGCAGGGCCCTCCTATCCCTCTTGTATTGAACTGTATTGTTGCTGTATTGTCTCCCGTTATATTGTAAAGCGCTGAGCAAACTGTTGGCGCTATATAAATCCTGTATAATAATAATAATAATAATAAACAGATGTATTCAAGCAAGAGATAGATAGATACTGTAGATAGATAGATAGATAGATAGATAGATAGATAGATAGATAGATAGATAGATAGATAGATAGATACTGTAGATAGATAGATAGATAGATAGATAGATAGATAGATAGATAGATAGATAGATAGATAGATAGATAGATAGATAGATAGATAGACTATAGATAGATAGATAGATAGATAGATAGATAGATAGATAGATAGATATGCTCAGGGGCGGACTGACAACTCAAGGGGCCCCAGGGCAATAGGGGATCATGGGGCCCCTGTGTCCTTGCCCACATTTAAAAAAAGCCTATGAAAAGGTACCAAGGGAATCTCATGGGGCCCCCTACTGACCCCGGGCCCTCGGGCAGTGCCCGAGTCCCAAATGGTCAACCTGTCAATGGATATGCTTTTCTAAAGTGATTGTAAAGGTTTACATTTTTTTCTGAAATAATAAACATGTTATACTTACTTGCTTTATGCAATGGTATTGCACAGAGCGGCCCTGAACCTCCTCTTCTGGGGTCCCCTGCTGCCACTCTCTCCTCTTCTGAATACACCACCATAGGAAGCTGCTTCCCATGGGGGGCACCTGCAGGCCGCTCCCAAGTTGGGCTGTGTGCATCCACAGACACACACTCAGCCCCACCCTCCACTCCTTCCTCACAGGATTTGATTGACAGTAGCAGAAGTCAGTGGCTCCCTCTGCTGCCTCTGAGTCCTGTGAATGCAGGGAGAGAGAAGAGAGATCCACTACACAAACGGGCACAGCGCTGGATCAAGTTAGGACTGGGAGGGGGGAACCATACAAAACTCAGGACATTTTTCTACATTAGTGCAGGGAATAGATTCAGGTAAAAAAAATGTCTTCTCTTTAGAACAACTTTAAGTTTCCATTTTTAGTTCGTTTTAGGCTAAAGCTGTTTTATCTTCTTGCGATTTCCTTTATTTTAGTCACCCCTGTATATGATTAGCTCCCATAAATTGTTTTTTCAACGTTAATATTCTGAACCAGCTTGAGCCAGGAAGATAAAATGAGAGAGAGAGAGAGAGAGAAATAGATAGATAGATAGATAGATAGATAGATAGATAAAGAGACAGACAGACAGACAGACAGACAGACAGACAGACAGACAGACAGACAGACAGACCGACAGACCGACAGATCGACAGATCGACAGATCGACAGATCGACAGATCGACAGATAGACAGATAGATAGATAGATAGATAGACAGATAGACAGATAGACAGATAGACAGATAGATAGATAGATAGATAGATAGATAGATAGATAGATAGATAGATACACTAACCATAGCTAGCGAAATAAAGAAATAATAGATAGATGATATGGAGATAGATAGATAGATAGATAGATAGATAGATAGATAGATAGATAGATAAAGAGACAGACAGACAGACAGATAGACAGACAGACAGACAGACAGACAGACAGACAGACAGACAGATAGACAGATAGACAGATAGACAGATCGACAGATCGACAGATCGACAGATCGACAGATCGACAGATAGACAGATAGACAGATAGACAGATAGACAGATAGACAGATAGACAGATAGACAGATAGACAGATAGACAGATAGACAGATAGATAGATAGACAGATAGACAGATAGACAGATAGACAGATAGACAGATAGATAGATAGATAGATAGATAGATAGATAGATAGATAGATAGATAGATAGATAGATAGATAGATACACTAACCATAGCTAGCAAAATAAAGAAATAATAGATAGATGATATGGAGATAGATAGATAGATAGATAGATAGATAGATAGATAGATAGATAGATAGAAATAGGTAATATAAATATGATTTGTAGATATATGGAATCAAAGCCATAGATAGTCATACAGATAATAGACTAATATTATGGCTATTAATGGCGAGATAAAAGAAAATAAAGTACAAGGCCATTTCTGCGCCGTGCGGGGTGATGCCGATGCCTCCCTTTGCTGAACCCGCTCATTCTCACACAAAAGATTTTAGACTTTGATTGAGAGTCGCTCATCCCTCTCATAGCCAGCCATGGATACAGATAGATAGTGAGATAGACCAAGGCAGACCATTTTGGTTAAAAGGAACATTCATATTTTGACTGGTCAGCCAGCAATAATTTTGGAAACCAAATCTAACAGCCAAAAGTGATTTACTTTGGCAAGAGATAAAGCCAGAACATTTTTAATTTTTATGAAGTGACTTTTAATCCCACTGTGTCCCATTAAGCTATGCAGCAAGCTGGGCTCTCAGGCCGGGAATAGACAGCTGCGCCGCAGATGGTAAACTGAAAACTTCATTCATAATGCAATGCCGCTAGCCTCCTTTCCCAGCAAGACGTCTAGCGAGTGTGCTATGGCTTTAGAAAAATAAACACATGTGACTAGCACTGTCTCTTAAAGGACGCAGCCCCTCCCTCCACTCCTGGAACTGAAAGAATAACAGGCTAAGTGCTGCTTGTGGTCCACAGTCAAAACAAGGCAAAAACTCATTTATCAGGCAAAGAAAATGCACAATTTGGGAAGTCGGCTCTCAATTAAGGAGGTTTTACTGAAGTGTTACAAACCAAAAATATTTAATAGAAATCACTGTAGTAGTCAATGCTACTACAGTGATAACAATGATTTTCCAGGTCCTGCTAGGAATCTGGGCAACCAGCTTTCTCTCTGAATATTGATTTTAAGGGGTCACTCGCATGGTACTGCTGCCATTCATAAAAAGGCTTGTAGTGTTTTTAATGAATACAAGGCATTCTCTGATTGGAGGAGATGGAGAGGAGGGGTAGTGATGCCACAATCTCTGCCTCATCCAATCATGGAATGCCTTGTATTCACTAAAAACACAACGCTTTCTAAGAATGGGGACAGTGTCTGGGGGAGTGACTCCCTGTGATCAATGTTCAAAGGGAAAGCTACTCACAGAATCCCAGCAGGACCAAGATTGTGGCAATCACTGTAGTCGTGTTAATGACTACAGTGATATCTAGCTTCCTCTGCAGCCTATCAGCTATGAAATTTGCACATATACATTGTGCCAAGCTGGACCAATGAAAGTATGCACTACAGATCCATTTAACATGCAAAAAACAACATATGATGCAGTACTTTGCAGAGTACCTAGCACCATTACATCAGTCCCTGTCCCTGGAGGAAGCTCACAAGATAATGTCCTCAACACACTCACCCGAAGGCAATTTGGGAGGAAGTTAATTAACCTACAAGTATGGCTTTGGATTGTGCTAAGAAGCTCATGGTAATACAAGGAAAACATACAAACTCCATGCAGAAGGTGTACCAGGTGGGATATGAAACCAGAATGCAGAGCCAAAAGGTAGGAATTTTAACCATGGAGTCCCCACACTACTCCAACTCAACCTGGCTGAATTGTAAATGGAGAAAAGACGCAACATACTGACTAAACATGTGATATGGGTACTCTGATAGAGAAACAGCAGCGCTCTGCCTCTGAAAACCTGTGGGGCTGGAAGGTCTGGTGCAAAGGCAACAGTACTGCTGATTCCCTGATGCCAAAGCAATTATTATTAAGGTTGTCTAGCTGAAATGGGTAAGCATCTTTCTGTACTGGGTTGTATTGTGCAGTAAATAAACGAATGATTGACAAAGATGAAGCTGTGTTGTTGGCTTTCTTCAATTTGCTATGCTAAATGGGCACCCCTGCCATTTTAATGTGGTGTGGTTTTACGCTGGTATGTTTTGGATAGGTTTCACATGCATGGTCATTCATCCTTATAGAAAAGACATTCTCAAAAAGGGTTCCTACAGAAGTTCCTAGCATTCTTTCCACCGACCACCAATGTAAGGGACATTCTTTCCACTGACCACCAATGTAAGGGACATTCTTTCCACTGATCATCAATGTAAAGGACATTCTTTCCACTGACCACCAATGTAAGGGACATTCTTCCCACTGACCACCAATGTAAGGGGCGTTCTTTCCACTTACCACCAATGTAAGGGCATTCATCCCTCTGACCACCAATGTAAGGGCATTCTTCCCTCTGACCACCAATGTAAGAGGCATTCTTCCCACTGACCACCAATGTAAGAGGCATCCTTCCCTCTGACCACCAATGTAAGGGCATTCTTTCCACCGACCACCAATGTAAGGGATATTCTTCCCACTGACCACCGATGTAAGGGGCATAATTTCCACTTACCACCAATGTAAGAGGCATTCTTCCCACTGACCACCAATGTAAGGGATATTCTTCCCACTTACCACCAATGTAAGGGACATTCTTCCCTCTGACCACCAATGTAAGAGGCATTCTTCCCACTGACCACCAATGTAAGGAACATTCTTCCCACTGACTACAAATGCCAATGTAAGCAACATTCTTCCCACTAACTACAGATGCCAATGTAAGGAACATTGTTCCCACTGACCACCAATGTAAAGGGTATTCATTCAAATAACAACCAATGTAAGGGGAAAATTCTTCCCACTAACCATCAATGTAAAGAGCAGTCTTCCTACTGACCACCAATCTAAAGGGTATTCTTTCCACTGACCACCAATGTAAAGGGGCATTATTCCCACTGACCACCAATATAAAGGGCATTATTCTTACTGACTAGCAGTGTAAGGGGCATTCTTACCACTGACCACCAATGTAAAGGGGCATTCTCACCACTCACCACCAATGTAAAGGGGCATTCTCACCACTGACCACCAATGTAAAGGGGCATTCTCACCACTGACCACCAATGTAAAGGGGCATTCTCACCACTGACCACCAATGTAAAGGGGCATTCTCACCAATGACCTCCAATGAATTGGACTAAGCAGGGGTTCCTTGAGACCTTAAAATGATTTTAGGATTCTCTCTGAGGGAAAAAGCTTGAGAAAGGCTGCTACAGAGAACATGCTTTGCTGTCAACTGTACCAAAGGTTTATACACCAATTAGCCATAACTTTATGATAACCCTCCTAATATTACTGAGTAGGCCCCCCTTTTTCTGGCAAAACAGCCATGATTTGTCAAGGCATGGACTCCACTAGACCACTGAAGTATGCTGTAGTATCTGGCACCAAGCCATCCTTTAAGTCCTGTATGTTGCAAGGTGGGGTCTCCATGGATTTTTTTTTATTATTTTTTTCCAAGCACATCCCACAGATGCTCATTTGGATTGAGATCTGGAGAATTTGAAGGCAAAGTCAACACCTTTGTTGTCGTGTTCATGAAACCATTCTTGATACATTTTTGTAGTGTGGCAGAGTGCATTACCCTGCTGAATGAGACCACTGCGATCAGGGAATCCATGAAGAGGGTGTACTCAGTCAGCAACAATGTTTAGGTAGGTGGCACATGTCAAGTAACATCCACATGAGTGACGGGACCCAAGGTATACCATCATAACATTGCCCAAAGCATCATACTGCCTCTGCTGGCTTGCCTTCTTCCCATATTGCATCCTGGTACCATCTCCTCCCCAGGTAAGTGACGTACACATCTGGCCATTCACATGATATAAAAGAAAATATGATTCATCAGACCAGGCCACCTTCTTTCATTGCTCCGTGGTCCATTTCTGATGTCCACATGTCCAATGTTGGCACCTTTGGCTGTGGACACGAGTCAGCATGGGCCCCCTGACTGGTGTGCGGCTACACAACCCCAAATACAACAAACTGCGACGCCCATTTTTTCTGCTTTCGACACATCAACTTCAGAGACAACATGTTTACTTGCTGCCTAATATATCCTACCTCTCATTCCCTCAGATGTTCACTGTTCTGGAGCGATATACAACTACACTTCAAGTATAAAAGTACAAGAATACAGCACTCAGAGTTTCCTCTCACTCAGTTAAAACTAAACTCTTTAAATGTACTTTTTGGATGAAAGTAATATACAGTAAGTAGCTCAATGTGACCTGGTATCATCCTCCTGCAGTTCCTGTACAGCAGCACTGAAGTGTGAGATGAAGAAGCAGTACAAGGAGCCAATCAGTTCATGCGCTGACAAGAAGCATTCTGATAGGAGGAGAGATCAGAATGGCAGTGAGATGAGTTCATCGCTGTGCTGCTTTTCCTTTCACTGTCCAGTCACAGGCTGGGGGTGGGGCACAAAGGAAGTGTGTCCAATGACACTGGCTATCAGTCTGAGGACATCTTGTGGCAGAGAAAAAAGACTGCAGGGAAATCTCTGGACTGGATCTGAACATTGCAGCAAAATCTGGCTATGTTATTTCATATTTTAATGGGCTATTCATTGTTATCTTGTTATTTCTGGAGTTCTGATTTATTCTGTAGCATTTAATCTACAACTATTGTTAATAAATAAGTTATAAGAATTTGGCCCCAAAGTTCCGTAATTAGTATATAGCACTCAGAATTGACGATTGGTATTAATTAGGTAATAATACTCAGCAACCTCTGCCTTTGCTGCAGCAGAGGTTCCAGAAGACAGATCCGGAGCACCTGCTGTGAAACTGCTGAACCGCATATGGCCCCTGAGCCACTGGTTGGGGACTCCCGCATCACACTGGAACTTCAGCCAATATCTTTTTTTGTTTTTTTATTAGTTTTGGATAGAGTGGAGAAGGGTTAGAACCCCTATCATACTTTTAGTGCTATCTGTGTCCCTGTTAGAGTCCTCTCCTTTCAGTTCCTATCATGGTGACATCAGAAGAAGTGAGGGGAAAATCCCTCTTATAGGGTTACACACAGCAATTTAAAGCCTTTTTTTTTTAAAATCTGCAGCTTTTGTTTTGTGCAGCTTATTCAGGGACTTCCTGTTATGGGTGACTACTGGCTCCCAACTGAGCTCTTGTGTTGTCACATGCTCCACTGGTGGAGACTACAAACACTCATGCTGACACTTTGAGCAAGCAAAGTCCACTGAAAACAAGGCTTCCTCTGATTGGCTGAATCAGGTGGATGATGTCACGATCTCTGCATCAGCCACTCAGAGGAATCCTTGTAGTCTTTCAGAAGATACAAAGCTTCCTGTGAATAGATGAGCAGTGCTCAGCCCAACTTGATTGTGTTCCGGGAATGGGAGGAGAATTTTCCTTACAACTTTTGGAATACAGTGCTGTATATTGTATGTAGCTCAGGCTACATACAGTTCATACAATGCTGACAGCTGTCCATGTGTTAGTGAGGGTAATAGTTTGTTTGGACTAGCCTGGTCCAAACAAACTATTTAAAGTTTAATAAAACGTGGAGTTAGGCTTTAAAGAATATGGAAACCCACTATTTCATATTTCTGACATGTGCCTGCTGTACCATGTACTTGTATGAAAAAGTGTCCTGTTCTCTTTGTATTGCTTCCTTTGTGTGAAATCCCTGGTGTTCCTGCCAGTTCCTCGGCTTTCCTATTAAAAAACTGACCACACTAGGCATGAGAGCACAACACGGTTAGTTCTCTAGCTGTGCTGGGAACTCATTGTGCTTGTTAAACCCTCCCGGCCCTTTAAGGGAATTCGGAGATGGGGTGGGGTTTAGGGCCATATGATCGCTGTGATTGGCTGTCACAGTGGTCACCTGATCAGAAAGCTCCTGATCACAAGTAGTGATCGGGAACTTTCCATGAGGTGCAGGTAACTGTGTTGGGAGCATGCAGGGCTTCAAGGCCCAGCTGCCAAGAGGCCGCATATTTGCGTACCGTCAGCACCAAGGAGTTAATATGTCAGGTTTGCTTGGTTATGCTGGGAATTTAGCCTGCTCTCCTCCAATAAGAGACTTCTGCTGACACCCTCCCCCCCAGCACAACCATTCACTGTGAAGTTTAGTGTACTGCTGTTTCTCCTTCCCCAGCTCTCTCTTCTCAGCTTCATAAGGAGCTTAGAGCGAATGTGATCACTTCAAAAACAGGGAAAGAGGAATTTATAATGTTTTTATATCTATACACAAATGTTCTACTTTTTATTTCTATTTTAAACTGAATGGGTTGTTTTACAAGGTGAAGGGTTACACACTGTATACTTTAAATGCCGAGATTGAAGATGTGAATATAAGCCACCCCCTCCCTTCCACCCTGTCTTTAATTATTACAGCAGCCAAAGGTGAAAATCCTGCTGTTTGCCTGATATGAAATTTCAGATGGTGTGCAGGGGGAATTATACACGGCACTTTATTCTTAACTTGAAATCTGAACAAGCGTTTAACTGTAATCCTAAACAGAACTTCACAGCTATCTTCTGCATGCAGTAATCTGATATCCTGAGGCTACCAGTCTCACATATTGGAAATTCTTGGGCATTCCAGTGTTAGAAAAACAGCAACAAAGTGAAAACTACTGTACATGAAAGCGGAGAATCTGACAGCCGACACAAAGCCCAGGGTCAGCGTTCTGTTCATTCAGGGCTGTTCTTCGGTCACAGCTCATTTATATTGCATTTTTAATAGTTATGTCTAAAGTCTCCTCCAGGCACATCCTACATTATTCATAAAGTATTGCTTCCTGGTCTTTATTTTGGTATGAAAACCAAAAAATGAGGAAGGATGGATGGATGGAAGGACGGATAGTTGAGAGCCGGACCAAGACCCTGGATCTTAGTTTTAGGGTCCATTCACACTTGGGCGTTGTGGCAATGTTTGTATAGTGTATGTGCAAACTTGTGTTACCACAATGCATGGCATACAACCTGCTCTGTGTTCCATGCAACCAGGGGCGGACTGACCATTTGGAAACTCGGGCACTGCCCGAGGGCCCGGGGTCAGTAGGGGGCCCCATGAGATGCCCCTGGTACCTTTTTCATAGGCTTTTTTGAGTTTGGGTAAGGGCACAGGGGCCCCATGATCCCCTATTGCTCGGGGGCTTCATGAGTTGTCAGTCCGCCCCTGCATGCAACCCAACATATTGTACAGTGCAGTCCAACGTACAACACGCCACAGAACATACACAGTGTGCTGCATTGTTAAAAAAGTGCCATTCATGTTTTTTCATCTGTTGTGGTGCATTGTTTGCCCATTCATAATGAATAGGCTGTCCTAGTACAATGCATATTAAATTGTGCTGAAACGCTCAATAACACGCATGCAGCAATACTTCTATTTGTGCAATGCCATGCCATCTGAATAACTCACCCACCCACTCCACTACTGCATCCAGCTGATGGAGGTGTGCTGCAGTGCGAGGCACAGCAATGTACTCACACAAATTGTAGTAAGGTGCTGTGCCAGAAAAGGGCAAGCTCCTTAAACTAGTTAGGCACATGGGTGCATATACAAACTAAAAAATCCCAGCGCCAATCAAAGAAAGTATACAATTATGCAGCTGTGCACCAGTGAAAACCACCAATAATGAATAACACACAAAACAGCGCAAAAATTAAATAAATAAAAATAATCACAAATAAATAAATGTCCGTGCAAAAATATATATATATATATATAATATAATATTTCAAACATAAGTCCTTATTTTCCAAAAAGGATTTTCAAGACAATGTTCCAAAATGTGCTTCCACCTAATAATATTGACCGCACTCACCAGATGGAGGTGAGTAATAAGCCTCATAGGATATAAGGGATCCTATAGCCCCTCAGGAGGAACTCAAATCGCCTTCTTCACCCTGCTTAGATACAGCAATCGACTCCACTTTACTTCTCCATGGAATCCTCAATAATGTGCAAGGAAAGAAAGGCTACATAGTGTAATACTGCCACTCAATACCATATAAATCGATAGAATAAGGACACTCACATGTTTCAATAATAATTTATTTTTAGTATATATTTTTTATTTTATTTTTATTTTTTTTTATTTTTATTTAATATATTTTATTTTTTTTTTTTTTTATTTAATATATTTTATTTTATATATTTTTTATTTGATTTTTGATTTTTCATTCATAATACATTTTTATTTTTTCATTATTTTCCAGAGTATTAAAAATAATTGGAATATATGGTGATTTGTAGAGATGAGCGAAGTATTCAAAAATTCAATTCGGCTGATTCGGCGAATTCGAGGAATAAATTTGATTCGATGCGAATATATTCGCTGCGAATTTAACTTATAAAAGGGTGTTTCTAGGCTTCAGAGAGCCTTCATATTAGTGCAGAACACTGTACCTTTAATTTAAATGCCCTTGGAGTCTGCTGGGGAAGAGAAATAATACTGTCAGTCAGTATGACATGCAGATGAGTGCCGTCGATCTTAGAATCACCGCACACTTCACTCATTTGGGCAGTCACGGGGCCAAAACCAGAGTGTGGAGCCACAGTGTGGCGGTGGAGGCAGCAGCAATGGGAGGCCATACAGCACCCTATGACAAAAATGGAACCCACCAGCAGTGTGAGGAGACCTGAAAGTGGCACATGGCAGAGTGTGGCGATGGAGACAGCAGCAATGGGAGGCTGTACCAGGGACCCATGAGAGACTCTGGACCTGGCAGCAGCATGAGGAGGCAGTACGGGGGCCCATGGCAGATTACGGACCTGGCAGCAGCAATGGGAGGCCCGTAATCTGCCAGCACCCTATGACAAAAAATGGAACACACCAGCAGTGTGAGGAGACCTGAAAGTGGCACATGTTTGGGGCATGATTCATGGCGGATTTAGTCAGTTGTGTCAGGAACTGGTGGTTTGAAATCCAGACTAATCCACGCCTGATTCATTTTCACAAACGTGAGTCTCTCCACACTTTGGGTGGACAGTCGTGTCCTCCGCGGAGTTACAATACCTCCTGCCGCTCTAAACACGCGCTCCGATGCCACGCTACTGGCCGGGCGTGACAGCCTTTCAAGGGCAAATTCAGCTAGTTGGGGCCAAAGGTCAAGTTTCGTTGTCCAGTAGTCAAGGGGATTGTCTACCTCGGTTGGCAGGGTGCTGTCCAAGTAGGCCCGAGCCTGTTGTTTGAGGTCCTGCTCCAGGTCCACCTGATGCTGCTGCTGCTGCTGCGGCTGGTTAGTAGTTTCCTCACTGCGCTGGTGAAGAAAGCTACTCATCATCGACTGCAGACTGAGGCAGCCGCTGCTGGTGGAGCTGCCACTGCTCCTACCACCCCACCCCTCCCCTGCTGCCAAGGCAGCGGAACGCGAGCGCACAGGGCCCACAGTGTCTGAGGATGGACGTTGGCGCAGAAAGGCAGAGACCAACTGACTACATAGGTGGTTTTTATAGTACGTTATTTTGGCCTCCCTCTCAGCAGGTGTGAAAAAGGCCACCATTTTTGAACGGTAGCGAGGGTCCAACAAGGTGGACAGCCAAAAGTCATCCCTCTGTCTGATGGTTATTATTCGGCTGTTGCTACGCAAGCAACCGAGCATGCTATGGGCCATTTGTGCCAAGGAATGCGAGGGACTCCCTGCCTCCATCTCCACAGCATACTGCCACGGTGCGTCTGGGTCCTCTGTCTCCTCCTCCTCCTCCTCTACCAGATGCTCCTGCTTCTCCACTCCTGTCCGCTGAGTGGAAAAACCACCCATTTCACTCAATAATTCCTGAGCACAAATGTCCTCCTCTACCTCCTCCTCTTCTTCCTGTCCTGCCCCCACAGGGGTCATGTGGCGTTGAGATCTGTGCGCCACGTCTACCGCACCCTGACCAGCCATTGTTAACAGCATTTGTTCCAGGACGTGCAACAGAGGAATGACGTTGTTCATCCCATAGTCCTGCCGACTCACGAATAGCATGGCCTCCTCAAAGGGCCTGAGCAAGCGGCAGGTGTCACGCATGAGCTGCCAATGGCTGACATCGAAGTTACACAGGGGAGTACCTTTATCCGCTTGTAACATCAGGAAATCGGTGATGGCCTTTCGCTGTTCGTAAAGGCGGTCTAACATGTGTAGGGTTGAATTCCACCTTGTTGCAACGTCGCAGATCAGGCGATGCTGTGGAATTCCGTTCTGCCGCTGCAGCTCAAGGAGGGTGTGCTTTGCGGTGTAGGAATGGCTGAAATGAATGCAAAGTTTACGTGACATTTTAAGGATGTCTTGCAGTGGGATGGTGGATTTTAGGAACCGCTTGACAACCAGATTGAACACGTGAGCCATGCATGGCGCATGGCACAACCTTCCTTGACGCAGAGCAGACACCATGTTCTTTCCGTTGTCGGTCAACATGGTTCTGATTTTCAGTTTGCGCGGAGACAGCCATCTGTCGATTTCTCTGTTCATTACACTCAGAAGTTCCTCCCCTGTGTGACTACGTTCGCCAAGGCATACCAGGTGCAGCACAGCGTGACACCGTTGCGCCCTGCACATGTGATATGCCGGTCGGGTAATGGGACTTGGCACGGGGGTGGCGGCTGAGGACACGGCGGAAGAAGAGGTGGTAGAGGCGGACATTTTTTGTGGACCAAGGACGTGCAAACGTGGAGGCAAAATCAGCTTGACCTGTCCAAGTTACTGGTGCGGCTGTGCCGGCACCACGTTCACCCAGTGGGCCGTAAATGACATGTACTGTCCCTGACCGTAGTTACAGCTCCACACGTCGGCGCTGCCGTGCACTTTGGCAGAGACCGACATGCTCAAAGACTGGCCCACCATCTCTTCTACATGTGAATGCAGGGCTGGCACTGCCTTTTTGGCGAAGAAATGACGGCTTGGCACTCTCCACCGCGGTGCGGCACAAGCCATCATTTCTCGGAAAGGTGCTGAGTCCACCACTTGGAAAGGGAGGGACTGCAGCACCAGCAACTTGGACAGGAGGACGTTCAGCTTTTGCACCGTCGGGTGCGTGCTCGCAAACTGTTGTCTCTTGGAAACGGATTCCAAGAAAGACTGCTGACGGAATCCGTGAAGAGGAGTAGCAGGAGAAGGAGCATCTGAACGAGCGGAAGATGCCAACGAGCGACAACTCCCCTCAGCAGAGGTGTTGGAGCCTTGACTGGCTGATAGAGGGCGATTGACGTCGGGTGACGGAGCAAGTAACGGAGCGGGTGATGGAGCGGGGGCTGGGGCAGGCAGAACCGCCGTATCTTTATCACGGTTTTCCCAGGCCACAAAATGGCGACGCTGCATATGCTGACGCAACGCTGTAGTCCCAACATGGGCCCCCTGGCCACGCTTGACTTTCTGGCCACATAGTCGACATACGGCTACATTTACTTCCTCGGGCGGCTTGACGAAAAATTGCCACACCGCCGAGTAGGAAACTTTGCCCCCGATACTCCTCACTGGCTGACTGCTACTTCCTCCGTGCACACCGGCACCACTACTGGCCGTGGTGGTAGGCTGCAGTGGAGCTGGTGCTCTACTCCGTGGCCGTTTGCCTCCACTGACACTGCTAGGACCCTGCTGCCTCCTGGGCAACCCACCGACTGTTTTGCTCGCTGCCAAGCTGCCACCCTCTTCTCCTGATGATGCGGAAGCAATAGCCTGATGACGACGAGGCTGCCAAGTGCGATCAGCCTCATCATCATCAATTAGGGTCTCCGCCTCACTACTGGCCCCCTCGGCTGCGTGTGGTCAGGAGACAGACCTGTCTCTAGACCGGCTACCGAGCCACTCTCCTCGCCACTACTTCTTCGCCTGGCTGCTGAAGAGGCGGATGTCTCCCCCCGTTCCTGACCGCCCTCTGTTAGCTCTTCCTCACTGTACAGTGGGGCTGAGCCCACAGCATGCGATACTTCGCTTGGTGAGGGAACACCAAAGGACAGGGGCAGGTAGAGGACACGTGATTTCAGTGGGCTTGCTCCCGGGCCATGCCAACTAACGGTTGTGTCTGACGTACCCACCGACCGTTGGCTGTAGGTGTCAGAGGTGACCTGGGAAGAGGAAGACGACCGAGCCAACCAATCAATGACGGCAGGGTTGTCGGTGGAGACACGACCGCTGGATGACACCGGGAGCACTGGCCTCTGGCTGCGACTAGTGCTGCCTCGACCCCTTCCTCTGCTGCCACGTCTGCTCGCTCCTAAAACATTGCCTCCTCTGCCACTCCTCTGCATGTTGTCTGACATACTCTTTAATTCAACGATTCTGTGTCCCTGAGTAACAATTCTGTGTCTGTCCCTGAGTAACAATTCTGTGTCCCTGAGTAACAATTCTGTGTCCCTCAGTAACAATTCTGTGTCCCTCAGTAACAATTCTGTGTCCCTCAGTAACAATTCTGTGTCTGTCCCTGAGTAACAATTCTGTGTCTGTCCCTGAGTAACAATTCTGTGTCCCTCAGTAACAATTCTGTATCCCTGAGTAACAATTCTGTGTCTGTCCCTGAGTAACAATTCTGTGTCCCTGAGTAACAATTCTGTGTCCCTCAGTAACAATTCTGTGTCCCTCAGTAACAATTCTGTGTCTGTCCCTGAGTAACAATTCTGTGTCCCTCAGTAACAATTCTGTGTCCCTCAGTAACAATTCTGTGTCTGTCCCTGAGTAACAATTCTGTGTCCCTCAGTAACAATTCTGTGTCCCTCAGTAACAATTCTGTGTCTGTCCCTGAGTAACAATTCTGTGTCCCTGAGTAACAATTCTGTGTCCCTGAGTAACAATTCTGTGTCCCTCAGTAACAATTCTGTGTCTGTCCCTGAGTAACAATTCTGTGTCCCTCAGTAACAATTCTGTGTCCCTCAGTAACAATTCTGTGTCTGTCCCTGAGTAACAATTCTGTGTCCCTGAGTAACAATTCTGTGTCCCTCAGTAACAATTCTGTGTCCCTCAGTAACAATTCTGTGTCTGTCCCTGAGTAACAATTCTGTGTCCCTCAGTAACAATTCTGTGTCCCTCAGTAACAATTCTGTGTCTGTCCCTGAGTAACAATTCTGTGTCCCTGAGTAACAATTCTGTGTCCCTCAGTAACAATTCTGTGTCCCTCAGTAACAATTCTGTGTCCCTCAGTAACAATTCTGTGTCTGTCCCTGAGTAACAATTCTGTGTCCCTCAGTAACAATTCTGTGTCCCTCAGTAACAATTCTGTGTCTGTCCCTGAGTAACAATTCTGTGTCCCTGAGTAACAATTCTGTGTCCCTCAGTAACAATTCTGTGTCCCTCAGTAACAATTGTGTCCCTCAGTAACAATTCTTTGTCTGTCCCTGAGTAACAATTCTGTGTCTGTCCCTGAGTAACAATTCTGTGTCTGTCCCTGAGTAACAATTCTGTGTCCCTCAGTAACAATTCTGTGTCCCTCAGTAACAATTCTGTGTCTGTCCCTGAGTAACAATTCTGTGTCCCCAAGTAACGTTTCTGTGTCCCTAAGTAACGTTTCTGTGTCCCTAAGTAACGATTCTGTGGCCCTAAGTAACGTTTCTGTGTCCCTAAGTAACGATTCTGTGGCCCTAAGTAACGTTTCTGTGTCCCTAAGTAACGTTTCTGTGTCCCTAAGTAACGTTTCTGTGTCCCTAAGTAACGATTCTGTGTCCCTAAGTAACGTTTCTCTGGCCCTAAGTAACGTTTCTGTGTCCCTAACTCTCTCCCTCAATACAGCCAGGTCTGCCTCTCTTGAATGACTGGAGGCAAATGGAGAATTCTAAAATGGCCGCAATTTATAGCTCGACCATTACACAGTGCTGGCTGGCTGGCTGCTGATTGGCTAATGCGATCACATGTCATGAATGAATGCATTATGGGTCAGCGCGCCTTGTCTGCGCGCCTTCCCAGAGATCCCCGCTCCATCGCCGCACATGTCGCCGCCATTTTTGGAAAAATTTCGATTCGCGCATCCGAAGTCTGCTAATCTTCGGATTCGTCGCGAATCGAAATTTTCCTAATATTCAAAACGAATTCCACTTCGCCAAGTTCGATTCGCTCATCTCTAGTGATTTGTATTTATATTTATGAGGAATTTTGTTTAATTGTTTTAATTGCGGATCATTGTCTTGTATTTAAGTTGTGAAGGGTTCTCACGCTGAGTATACAGAGGATGAGGTAAGGTCAGAGGGTGGGTACTTTGTATGGTAATTATAATGGTTTAATGATCAGGTGTGGTAGTGGGAGGTAGTTTCTATTAATTTGCATAGGAGATGGATGAGAGCTCTCCCTAAGGGTGACGGCTGGAGACAGTAGGTGGTGTCTTGAGAACGCCCTGTGGGTGGGGTGAAACGCGTTGATGCACTTCTGGTCTGCCTTCATCTTGGCCTACGTCACTTCCGGTATTTGGAACGCACGCCGACTTTTGCGGTTCAAGCGGTCATTTTAGAGGTGGAAAGCTGGTCATCTTCTACAGTGATTCTTAAAGCGTGAGATCGCTATATTTACAATTTGGAAACTTGTTCCTTTGAAGCCTTTGAGGCTATTAAACAAGGCCTGTTATTTTATTGAAACATGTGAGTGTCCTTATTCTATCGATTTATATGGTATTGAGTGGCAGTATTACACTATGTAGCCTTTCTTTCCTTGCACATTATTGAGGATTCCATGGAGAAGTAGAGTGGAGTCGATTGCTGTATCTAAGCAGGGTGAAGAAGGCGATTTGAGTTCCTCCTGAGGGGCTATAGGATCCCTTATATCCTATGAGGCTTATTACTCACCTCCATCTGGTGAGTGCGGTCAATATTATTTTTCACGTGGTGATTAGGTGGAAGCACATTTTGGAACATTGTCTTGAAAATCCTTTTGGGAAAATAAGGACTTATGTTTGAAATATTATATTTTATATATATATATATATATTTTGGCACGGACATTTATTTACATGGGTGCATATATCTGTTGCCTGGGATGTCCTGAAGCTGCATGCAGCTGTCCATAGCTAGGAATATATATGCAGCTATGCGGCTCTTCTTTAGTAAAGCAGCACATGCACACAGGTGTAATGCACCAAGTGCAACTAGTGTGGGTTCAAGACATTATGTCTGCGAGCATGTGCTGCTTTACACAAACAGCAGCATATAACTATCTACAACCACCTCACCCATTCATGCCTACGGACAGCTGTATCCAGCTCCCGGACATCCCAGAAACCAGTAATACACAGCTTGTGGTCTCATCTGGTAAAGCTGCCCACCCTTCTTGGTAAAATGCCTCCAGGTTCTGTAAATTCTTTGGTATCCTAGTGTAGCACCCTCCTAGTTTAGCAAGGGTAGCTGGACAATAATGGTTAGTGAGGAGCTGGTTAGAAGCTCAGGTGAGATAGCCAGGACTGAGAGACTCTGCAGGCCAGCCTCTCTGGAATTTTCCCCTGCTCTGAGGTTTTCAAAGGATGGTCTTGGAGGCAGTGGGTGGATCTGAGGAGTGGTTGGCTGCACTTTTGAGGGACCTCAGCCAATCCCCAACAGGAGGCTTGGCAAGGGGCTGGACTCCCTTCTAAAGTGTTGGAGCCTGCTCAGTAGCAGGAGAGTCAGGTGGAAGGAGATAGGAAGATGTGAGGTTGAGGTTGAAGGCTGGTAGGAGGCCTAGTGGGATGGGGCCTGCCTGTGAGCCTGGAGCTGGAAAGGAGCAAAACTTGGGACTGGGGCGGACTGATCATTTGGAAACTCGGGCACTGCCCGAGGGCTCGGGGTCAGTAGGGGGCCCCATGAGATGCCCCTGGTACCTTTTTCGTAGGTTTTTTTGAGTTTGGGCAAGGACACAGGGGCCCCATGCTCCCCTATTGCCTGGGGGCCCCATGAGTTGTCAGTCTGCCCCTGCTTGGGACTCACTGGCCCCCTGAGAGAGGACCACCTGTATGGCAGGGAAGGAGCAGTTCAGCTGATAGGCCTGGTAGCAGCAGCTATTCCACAATCGGTACAGGAGAGGATCTGACCCTGGACACCTGCACCCTCTGGGTAGACAGAGTAAAGAGCACTCTGGTGGGAAAACAGATTAGCCCTCTACTAGTGGCTGTTACCCATTTAAAGGAACAGGAGCCAGATCCCCTGCTCAGGAAGAAAGTCTCCTGATTGCTGGGTGAAGAGGAGTTCATCTAGGGTCTGGGGTAGTACAACTGGAGTTGCTGGCTAGCACTCCAACAGAGACGGTGTCAGAGAAGGAAGCTGTGAATAGTTCAGGAAGTTGTCTTCGTATTTCAGTGTCCTTGGGCATCCTATACACCCCTTACCCCATCCAACTTTAATCCCCTCAATAAAATAATAAAACAAATGCTCAAGAACAGTTTTCTGTCTACGGATGACAGCCTGTGTGGAAAATGCTAACTGACTGGCTGTGTGGGACTATAGGGGGACCGAAATTCATCAGCTATCCCTAAGGGGGTAGTACTATACTATGTGATTTCATCCCTTTGATTGGTCCTTGGCTGTTATTTAAATATTTTTGACATTGGATTTTGTGGTGAGCTCTCCTCCCCTTATCTACATACTTCAAGTCTCGTAGGATCATTTTTTATTTACATTTTTATATACTACACTAACATGATCTGCAGGTTTGAAATCTCCCCAAAATGATTTCATGATGTTGACATCAGGAGCTTGTGATGGTCACTCCAGAACCTTTTTTTCTGCTGTAGCCACTGAAGGGTAGACTTCGATGAATGCTTTGGATCATTATCATGTGGAAGCCTGTGGCCTGTAGCTGATTGACCTCCTATTTGATGGTGCCTGCATAGTTCAAAGACCAACACCACTTGGCAGAGTCAGCAACGCATTTTACCCAATGAACCCTAATAAATTGGTATTAGCAAATGTTCCTCAAGACCTGAAAATTAATTCAAGGGTTCCTCTGGGGTAAAAAAGGTTGAGAATGGTTTGTATAAGTACAGTCCATGTAGGGCTTCTGAGCTGATCAGTGCAAGTTCCCCCCCAATATTTTCTGATAATATAATGAATTCATCTTGCCATCAATTTGACTAAATTCCCCCTGTAGTTCAGACCCCTCAAAACAAAAGAGATCCACCACCATGCTTCACATTATGGATGATGTGCTTCTCTTTATAGGCCATGCTTCTCTTTATAGGCCTTTTCCTAACACAGCGGTTGTGGTTATGACATTAACGTTCAGTTTTGGCCTCATCACCCCAAATGATTTTGTTCCAGAAGTTTTGGTTTTGATGCTTCTGGATGTGCCTAAGATTTTACAAATTTTGTCAGGGGTATATAAACCTATGAGCCCCTCTTTACCCCTAAAGCAAAGCAAGTGTGCTACATTTAAACAGTGGGATTTATTGTCTGAATCTTATTACTGTTACCCTCCCTCACATAATTTATGGCAAATGTTTCAAAGCTAGCCCTTTATTCAAGATGTGCTGACCGCAGCAATCAATGGATTAAACAGACAGGGGAGGTGTTGGGACATTTATAGCTGCGCTTAGTGCACACGCCATTAACCCACCTAGGCCCCTTGTTCTTGTTCTTTTCCCTTATTGCTTCATCCTAGCTCTGAGTGGGACCTGGTACAGAGGAGGAACAAATAATCTTCTGCATTCCTTTCAGAGGAATTCTGCACCCCAGCCAAGGAACCTGGCAGACAGATATGCATTATCAGTCCCATCACTCAGGGAGAGGGAATGCCAGCCCAGAACTCACCCAAAATCTACGGCATGTGTCAGCCTCAACATAGGGTGGAGGACAATCAACTGATGATTGACATGTTACCAAAATTGTAGACACTGCTAGAATTATATTAATGGGAGTGTTTTCATGAATAGAGACAGTGTTAACAAGAAAACGCAAATATAATTGTTCCATTTTAGTATTTTTACATCTAAAATGTTTACAAAACATACAAAAGCAGATTTCCAAACCCCCTTGTAGTCTCCAAAAATGCCTTAAAACTTAAAGTGATATTAAAGGCTCAGTTTTCATTTTTTTTAAATAACAAATATGTCATGCTTACAGTACCTGATCGGTGCAATGGTTTGGAAGCAGAGCAGTCCTGATCCTCTTCTTCTGGGGTCTTCCACCAGCGCTCCTGGCCCCTCCCCTGTGCTGAGTGCTCCTATAGAAAGCCACTTGCTATGGGGGAACTTGTGTGCGCTTGCTCTCAAACCCCCCCTCCCTCCCCACTGACTGTAATTGACACTGTCTGAGCAAATGAGGAGGGAGAGAGCTGGGAGCCTCAGCTCTCGTGCACATCACTGGATCGAGATCAGGCTCAAGTATTGAGGGGGATGGGGGAGGTGGGAGCAGCACATAGAAGGTTTTTTTTACGTTCATGCATAGAATGAGTGATAGTAAAATACCTTTAGCCTTTACAACCACTTGAAGATTGTGTATGGCTTTTTTGTGAATAGTTACATTGGTCCAGCTTGGTCTTCTGTATGAATATTCTATACCTGGGCGATCCCAGTAGAAGTGGAGAATCACTGTAGTAGGCACTGACAGTGATCGCAGCTGTCTTCTAAGTTTTGTGCTGAGTGGCTGCCCTGCTGCATACTGAACACAGGAGGTTGCTCACTCAGAATGGGCACCATTCACAGAATGCCTTCAATTACTCTCAATGAATGCAAAGCGTTCTCTGACTGGAGGAGGTCCAATCACAGAATGCTTTGCATTCATTGGGAAAAGGCAAAGTGTTCTCTGAATGGTGCCCAGAAGCTATCGGCAATCACTGTAGTAACAATGAAAAGTGCTAAATGAATGAACAAGGGGGACCTTTCATTCATTCGCCCAATCCTCCGCCCATAAAGCGCTTTGTAATGCAGGAACTGATAATACAGCTTCCATGAATGGAGGAGGGGGCAGAAAGGATATCCATAGTCGCTCTTTTTAACCCCCGCAGCACTGAGAGATCACAGCTGCAGGGGTTTCCAAGAGGCAGAGGAATGACGATTTTGAAGAACAGAGCAAATAACCAGCACACGGGACACTTGTCATTCATGTAAATACCATCCCTGGTGAAGATTTTAAAAAATTGGTCCATAAACTTTAGCTTTACATATCAGAGAATGACAGAAAGGCATGTAAGGGTAGCAGCCATGTAGGTTCAGCAGTTTCATCTTTCTGTTGGAACATCATCTAGCTGATCCAGCCATAACTGTACATGAACCCTAGGTGTACAGGGATGGACTGAAAACTCATGAGGCCCCCGGGCAATAGGGGATCATGGGGCCCCTGTGTCCTCGCCCACACTCAAACAACACCCAAAAAAGCCTATGAAAGGTACCAGGGGCATCTCATGGGGCCCCCTACTGACCCCGGGCCCTCGGGCAATGCCCGAGTTCCCAAATGGTCAGTCCGCCCCTATAGGTGTATACAGGGTGAGCAGCCTGTTCAGGACTTCCATTTTGCATTTAGTCACTGTTCTAGTGCACCAGTCCACCCATTCACTTTTTTGGTGATTAGGGAACCTCTGTTTTTTTTTTTTTTGCAAATTTATTGAAAATATTTAGTAAAAAGTACAAAAAATTACAATAAACATCAATGGACTTGTTAGAACCACTGCTTTTGATGCAGGATAAGGCATTTCAAACATACCTACTGCAGGCTCCTAGTTGTCTTTCAAAGCCGGATTTGGTCAATATTTTGGGGTCAGTACTAAAACGTTTCTCATGGCCATCAATTCGTTTCTAACCGCCTTGGAAGTTGGACTTTAATTGGTGATATAGACAGAACAGTGAGCATATGAGACAGTACAAACTTCAAAATGTACACTCCCAGTGACCCTGTGCAGGGCTCTTTGGATTCTGGCTACAATGGATTTGTTATTAAATGGTTCCTATTATTCCAGCAGCATGTTTTGTATAGAGAAAATATACGCATGTTTATCTTTGTTATGTCCTGACTTGTGTCAGGCTGCCTGTACCCTAGTGACAGATTTATCGCTGAATCTTTTCAGGGCGCCCCAGGCCTCTATTATCTGCTCAGATGTCAGGGGTGACGAGAAAAGGAGAGCCCTGCAGGTGTACAATCGCAGGTGTTTGGCAGCTTATCAACCAGTTTGTCAAAGTCTACTCAGACAAATTCCACAACCAAGCAACATAACAAGAGCATAACAGAAAGTGCAAATGACACCCGTAATTCAGATATGCTCCAGGCAGAACTGAAAATTAAACCCTTGAATGTATACGGGGAAGACCCATAGGGTCTCTCCTCTTCATCCATGCTTAGCTGGACAAGGACGCCACAACTGCTTAAAGCTGAACTCTAGGGAAACAGCAAAATACAAAGATGAAATACATATAAGCAGGGGCAGACTGACCATTTGGAAACTGCCCGAGGGCCCGGGGTCAGTAGGGGGCCCCATGAGATGCCCCTGGTACCTTTTTCATAGGCTTTTTTGAGATTGGGCAAGGACACAGGGGCCCCATGATCCCCTATTGCCCGGGGGCCCCATGAGTTGTCAGTCCGCCCCTGCATATAAGGGAACAGTTTTACCCACCAAATGATTTGTATTTCTGTCCATCTGATCCTGAGATTTACACAGCTCTGCCACACAGCCAAGCCCTCCACGGAAAGGTAGTGGTGAGACAATGGACATGAATCTCCAACCAATACAAATAGAAGTCCTTAGCTCAGCTCTCTCCCTCCTCACTGGCTCAGAAACAGCAGCTGGAGCCTTTAGCTCCCAGTACTGTCAATCACAGCCAGTATGAAGGAACGGAGAGGCAGGGCTGAGCTGCGCTCTGTGTGTCTTAAGGGCTTGGGAGCGAGCATGCAAGATTGCCCCCATAGCAAGCCGCAATCGGTAGGAGGGAGGAGCCAGGAACACTGGCAGGGGGACCCAAGAAAAGGAGGATCAGTGCTGCTCTGTGCAAAACCATTGTATATCAAAGGTAAGTATATCATGTTTTCTATTTAAAAAAAAAAAACTTTTATTGCCTTTACAACCACTTTAAACGAATTGAGCAATCTATATGAATTCAGGCCAGAAGGAGCACCAAATAAATGTTCTAAGATTCCAAAAATATTTATTCGATTCCACAAATGAACTAAAAGAAAAATAAAAAGGCATCCAATACATTTCGGGGGACCAGACAATCCCTCCTCATTGTGGCTTTAGTGCTTAAAAATCATCTAAGATCCTGGACACATCAATCAAAGCCAGGACAATATTTAGTGTGTGAAGGTCTGTGTCAGCAGCAGAGCAGCAAGATGACAGGGCAGGAGACCTGATTTTTTTTTTCTACCACAGTTAGGTAATCCTAGGTCTCCTTCCTGCCCCCAACTGTTGACTGGACAGTGAAGAGAGGAGCAGCTGAAGAGCATATCTTTCTCCCTTACTCTGCTCTCTCCTCCTATTAGCATGCTTTTTATCATCACATGAACTTACTGGCTCCTTATGCTGCTTCCCTTTTACCTAAGACTGAGATCTGCTGTATAGTGGATTACAAGAGGCTGATACAAAGTTCAATTCAGGCACTTATACTGCTTGCATAAAAAAGTAATGCTGCATTTATGAATACAGAGCGGTGTCTTATGTATCTGCCTGGAGTCCAGTTTTAAACTGCCATGTTGCTAGCAGTTGCTCAGCGTTGGTAAATATTAGGCAATATCAACCCTGCCCAGTACAAGGCACAGCATGTGACAAGAGGCTGTAGTCCCAGCCTCTGATATGTTAGACCCAAATTAAACCTTTAGCTTAACCACTTCCCGACCGTCCGCTGTATATAAACAGCTGGATGGTGGCAGCGCAGGGGCGGGTTGCCGTTTTGGATTGTGCGCGCTCCCTGGGAGCGCACGGCACCGCGATCCAGTGCCCGCTGTGTCCTCTGGACACAGCAGAACACCGATCGCTGTACAGGACCTCTGTGCGAGGTCCCGATCATGTGATCACTGATTGGCCAATCAGTGATCACATGAATAGGTGTAAGCAAGATGTCACTTCTGCCATCATTGCTTACTACCTGTGAAATCTGTGAATGATCACAGAGATCAGATGGTACAAGGCTATTCACAACAGCCTTGTACCATGTGACAAGCTGTGACCAATCACAGCTCTCACAGTATTTCTCAAAGGCTGCAAGAATGCAGCCAGAGAGAAGGAGAAATTATTGTTTTTACAGCCTTTATGGGTGTAAAAGCAGTCAGTGTAAAAAAAAAAAAAAATCTTCATCACCCCCCACTGCTAGGGTGACAGTATGTTATAAAAAAAAATACATAAATAATAATATAAAAAATAAAATAAAAATGTAAAAAAACATTTTTGAAAAATTATAATTTTTGGTTATAAACTAATTTGGGTTATTTTTTTTTACTAAAAAGATAACTGAATAAATTTTGGCCAAGATTTATGAAGAAAGATTATTTATTTGCAAATTTTTATAAGACATACACTTTTTAAAAATTTTTTTGGACATTTTCATTTATATAGCAAAAAAAATAATCCCAGTGGTGAATAAATACCACCAAAATAAAGTTTTATCTGTCTCAAAAAACTGCTAACAAATTCATATGGGTACAGTGTTGCATGACCACGCAATTCTCATTCAAAGTGCGACAGCACTGAAAGCTGAAAATTGGCCTGGACAGGAAGGGGGTAAAATGGGAGAAAAATGTCCTGGCTGCCCACAGTAAGGCTCGGTTCAAACTGCTGCGACCCCAGAGTCATGCGACTTCCAATGCAACTTTGCCTTGCAACTTGTTTGTGACTTGATGCCATTTCAGTGCAACTTTTATGTTACTTTGATGCTCTGTGACTTTGTTTAAAAAACACTCTGAAGTCACAGCCAGAGTCACAAAAGTAAGACAAAGATACAACTACCTTGAAACTTTTGTGATTTTAACATAGCAATCTATGGTACTCATATCGCACCAAAGCAGCAGAAAAGTAGTGCAGAAACTATTTTATTTGTCATTGTGACTTGAGTGCTAGCAATGAAGATGACACCCATTGAAATGAATGTGTTTTTGCTTGTCTTGAGACTTCTGTGTGCAGGTCGCAGCAAGTCGCAGCAGAAGTCACAGCAGTGTGAACCAGGGTTAAACAAGCTACACATTATTTCCTTGATTGGTGTGACGTCATTACGTTCCCAGTGGTCGGTACAGCGCATGTGCAAGGCGGCAGGGTTCGTTTTTGTTTTACCTGATATGCTGTTGATGCTGGTGTCGGATGGGACACCGTTTTTTGTAAGTGCAATGTGTGTGTAATAAAAGAGATGATTTTAAAAGGTACTGCACCATGAGCTTTTATTATTTTCCCGAGTGGCCGGTCTAATACCCTATGGATATGGTGGTGTCTATAATCTAGTGACACATCCTACTGCAGAGTATTGCTCCCTGGATATCAATTTTCTAGCCAAACAGTGGCTATTGCAGAGTATTGCTCCCTGGATATCGAGCCTAAAAGCCAAGTATTATCTCACCAGTCTGCAGATCATCGCTCCCAGAGCAAAAAGCGCTTTCTGCTGATTTATATTATTATCAGCATAAAGCTCTGGTGAGTTTATTTAGTTTATTTGGTGGTGGATTGACACAGTTTTTTTGGTGGATTTCGTTTTTATAAAAAACGTTTTTCTTGATTACACAAATTAAGAGTTACTTTATGGGACTTTATATGATTTATGGGACATTTTTCACATTTTTTTCTTTTCTGATATATTTTGGTGACTTATTTACTAGCGCAAATTGTTTGTTTCATTGTTTGTACACCTTATGGTTATAGGGTGGATTTTTGCAGCTGGTAGAGTATAGAAGTAATATTTCTATTTATATCTTTTTGGGACTGGTTTAGTAAGAGTAATATCCTTTCTGTGGCGCCATTTATATCTACTTACAACATTTATTTCCTTGTACTAGAAAAACTTCACTTGTAGTCTGGTTAGTTTCCATGGGTTGAGACTACAGGTGCATGTTTATAAGACAAGATCGGTATTGTCAGTGGGCTATGGTAAACCAATTTCTAAAAAGAAAGTGTCTTGTAAAATAGGAAAAAAGGAAATTACAACAGGGAGCACAGGATGCAAACACGGGGTAACTTGGAATTTACAGGCGCTCTTGAGATGAGCTCGGCTTGAGTTTTTTTTGTTGTGATAGGAAATTATTTTTATGAACAGACATAACTGAAAGGGCAGATGAGCTCAATGGCCCACTAGTAAACTTTTCATCACCTTTCACCCACAGGAAAGTACTAAACCCAAAACACAAGTTGCCATTATAAAAGAACTACTTATAGCATTTACAGCACAATAAAACTCTTGGTGCTGTTACAGAACTTGAGATGAGGTTCTGCTCTTTTTCATTTGATAGTCACATCGTGCTTTCGTCCTTTGCTATTTTCTACTTTCAAATAAGAAAAGCTTGCAGCTGGTCCTTTCATACACACAAAAACAGGAAGTCTGCTTGTAGCATGGCGGTTGATAAGCCAAATTCTGCACCAGGGGGCTTGCAAAGAGAACTTTCAACCTGGGGGATCAGAATACATACCTGAGCTCTGTCTCATACTCCATGGTCAAAAGGCCTTTGGCAAGGAGACTACTGTGCAACAGAGTTATCTGGGGCTCCTAATACAGTGGTTCCAGGCATACTCGCCTAGCCCAAACACAACAGGGTCATGGGTCTAGACCAGCCTTTCTCAACCTTTTTAACATGAAATAACTTTCTGGGCTCCAAGAACCCCTACTAATAAGAACTATATCTACAGCTCAAATTACGTTAGTGCGGTGTCACTGGGAAGAATGCTCTTTACATTTATGATCATTGGGAGGAATCCCCCCTTACAGATAGCTAAAATGATCATTGTTGTCAGTGGATACTCATCTGCAAGGCAGAAGTTGCTCATTACTCAAGGAACCCCTAGAATTCCCTGGACGAACCCTAGTTGAGAAAGGTTGGTCTAGACAGAAGAGCCGCTCCTAAGCAAGCTGACACACCTTCTCCCGACCACCAGCAGTCCCCTGCCCAAGCCAGTGTCCACATTGACTTCTTGTTCCCCAAGTATAGGCCAGTGAGGCTCAGTCTACTTCATGCTGGTACAACATACTTCACAGCAAGGTATTTAGCAATTCAAAGCAACATAGCTTGCAACAGTCCATCTTCATAGTTCCATTGGACATGGTTGGTTCTTTATAGAACTATATCCTCTCCAGGGTTCCCTCTCGTAAACAATTCTCCAGTTTCCTGGCATTATCCACTAAGGGGAGAGGAGCACAGCATTCACCTGAGGGGGAAAGCTCATAAGAGGCAGTCTATATTATTGAAGAGTCAGGCCTTGGAATTTCCACAGGGGCCTAGACACTATCCTTCCTCAGTACTTGCTTCCTTACTATACAACCACTGACTACAACCAAAGCTTCATTACTATCTCTCTTTTATACCTACAACTAGTAAGGAGATGGCATCTTTGGCCCAAAATGGCCACTAAAATGGTCCTACATGCTGTGTATCGGAAAAACACATCATTATATAGTCATTATTAGCATTAATTACTGTAAAGATTTTTACAACATTCTTCAGTTTGGAGACATGGACTGATGGTAAAGGATATAAGTGACATCACCAGGTCACAAATGTCACTGCAGGTGAGATCAGATGGCTAAGACTGTTATGGCTTCATGTACGTGAAGCTTGACATCTGGTACATATGTGTAGCAGAATCTTAGTCTTCCACTAATATTCCTTTAGTGAGATTTTTGTGTAGTTCATGTCCTCATGGTTCAACATTACAGGGGCAGCCCAGCATAGGTCCTCCACAATGGGATTCCAGCAGCCATCTTGGGGAAGCCTGTGCCTGTGACAGGGTAGGGTTAGGGTGTGTTATCATGTGCTGTGTGTTATACGGTCTTTTGCATGGGAACAGAGAGAGGAGGCAGACCATCATGTGAGCGAGTAGCTGAGATAGGTGCTTCCCCTTAGGGGGTAAGTCAGAGACCCCTGCACATGGACTATGTAGGCCTAGTGAGTACCTGCCTTGAGAACGACTTTTACTCTCCTTATGGGGGAGTGCAGTAGATAATGGAGGGTCAGCAGCATATGGAGACCGATGCTTGGGTTTCCCTTCGGGAGAAGAAGCGACTTAAGAATTACTTTCAGCTTTTTCTTTTGGGAAAAGTCAGGACCATTTGCCCTTTTGTGGAACTTCCCAGGCCAGATAGGACCTAATCTTAATTGTGGACTATTGAATCCTCCCTGTGCTGTGGGCAATGGGTCTGTTCCCCTGTACCTGGGAATTGTACTTAGCAGCTGTTCAGGTTGGTAGCAGGTGGTGGTCCGGAGTTGGCAGTCCTGGTAGTCAAGTGGTCAAATAGGTTTCATGGATGCACTCATTAGGATATTTGGGCTACTGCAATATTGTCCTTTTACATGACGCAGGGCTAGCTTAAAGTGTTACTAAACCCAAAACAGTACAATCAGTCTGTATATGCAGTAAATCATGCTTGTTATACTGACAGTGGAACCTAAGGGGTTAATCCTCTGCTCTGTGTAAAAAGGCTGTTTGATCCTGTCTTCCCTGCCCCTCTTCTTGTTCTAATATCCACACCTTATCTCCTGATAACACAGACTGAACCCGTAGCCATTCTGCACATGATCAGAATGTGTGTATTGCTTGAGAGGTTTTTTTTTCTTGGGAGAGTGCATGTGATCAGCACAGAGCCAATCAGCACTGCCCAGACAGAGGTCAGGGGTTTTGCATCCTCCTAGAGCAGAAAAAACTCCTCCTACAAGCTGTAACCAGTGCTCTGCTGGACACTGATAGAAGTCACAAGACTGCTTTAACTGCTGAGGAGAAAAGGTATTTAGCAGTTTATATTTACTAAATTAATTGCACTTCCATGTTCTGTGTACTGTGGGAGACCAGATATAGTGAATGCAGGGTCCGGGAAGACCAGATATAGTGAATGCAGGGTCCGGGGAGAGCGGATATAGTGAATGCAGGGTCCGGGAAGACCAGATATAGTGAATGCAGGGTCCGGGGAGAGCGGATATAGTGAATGCAGGGTCCAGAGAGACCGGATATAGTGAATGCAGGGTCCAGGGAGAGCGGATATAGTGAATGCAGGGTCCAGGGAGACCAGATATAGTGAATGCAGGGTCTGGGGAGAGCGGATATAGTGAATGCAGGGTCCGGGGAGACCAGATATAGTGAATGCAGGGTCCAGGGAGAGCAGATATAGTGAATGCAGGGTCCAGGGAGACCAGATATAGTGAATGCATGGTCCTAGGTTTAGTAATACTTTAAGGAGCAGACCTTGAACTACCAGGAATGCAAGGCCTTGCAACTTGCGCAGTGAGGTAATGTATGTTCCTTACCAGGCCAAATGGTAAAAATGTGCTAGAAACCTGTGATTGTAATAAAGCCGGTGGAATGGACCTTAGCTTTGCTGTTCCTTCCCTACAAAGCTGAGTAGGCATCTAGGTTGGGAACCGGCTTAATAATCTGGCCCCTGGGTTACAGTTTTCCACTAGTGGCACAGATTTCACTTTAGACCACTGGTTGGAAGAATCTGACTATAACTCCTAAGCTTGGGGGCGCTACATGTACCTGGCTTAAGCGGTTGTTTGTTGCACAATGGGACCCATAAAGACCCCTAAAGGGAACCAAGGTTTCTGTGTACACACAGCGCTAATGACATCGCATGAAACATTTAGTTGGATTGCACTCCCTGTTGGAGTACAGACCTGTGTATCCAGTACAGCAACCCTCTTTTACTCTAAGGCTTCATGCACACAGGATATAAAAAAATGCACATAGTTGTTTTTTTATTTTTATTTTTTTTTAATTGGCCTCTAAACGCACCACTATGTTAGCCTATGTGGCCATTACAGATGTATTAGAAGAGAGGCGTTTAGAAGCTGAAAAAACTCATTACTTGCATATTCAGGAGAGGAGTGTTGGAGCAGAAAAAATTCTGAACGTGCCTAAATGCACCTAAACGTGCGTTTAGCTCTTGCGTGTTCACTCATTGCAATGGCCAGAATAGATTAATATTGACCAATGCAGTGAATGAACGTACAAACACTTGATGGGCTTAACCGTGTCTAAATGCGTTTGCAAAATGCATCTTTAGGCGCATTATTTCAGCTGTTTTTTCCTCCCCTGGAGCAAAGGTGTCCAGGGGAGGAAATTACACGTCCTGTGTGCATGAGGCCTTAAGGTGAACAGAGTTTTAATTGCACAAAGGCAGCCTTCAAAGAAAGATATACAGGCCTCCAGCTATGTGAGCTCAAGAACCATGCACACAGAAGGAAAGGAAAAAGAGAAAGGAGACACAGACTTTGTATGTATTACTGAAAGGTAAATGGAGATAATATGGAGTGGATTTCTATTGCATGTTTGATCTGTAAGGTCCATGTTCTTTGTGTGGAGACAGAGCACACTTTAGAAACAATGCTAGCAGCAATCAGATTACATAACATACCAGGTTCATGGTACACATAGGAAGTGCAAAAACATGAAACTTTTTAGTCCTTTCTTGCCCTGCGGGGGATTTCCCCCCTTCCTGACCAGACCATTTTTAGCGATATGGCGTTGCATTACTTTAACTGACAATTGTGCAGTCATGCAACGCTGCACCCAAATTAAATTTATGTCCTTTTTTTCCTACGAATTGAGCTTTCTTTTGGTGGCATTTGATCACCTGTGCATTTTTTAGATGAGAAAAGGTATTTAGCAGTTTATATTTACTAAAATAATTGCATTTCCATGTTCTGTGTGAGACCAGATATAGTGAATGCAGGGTCCGGGGAGAGCGGATATAGTGAATGCAGGGTCCGGGGAGAGCGGATATAGTGAATGCAGGGTCCAGGCAGAGCGGATATAGTGAATGCAGGGTCCAGGCAGAGAGGATATAGTGAATGCGGGGTCTGGGGAGAGCGGATATAGTGAATGCGGGGTCTGGGGAGAGCGGATATAGTGAATGCGGGGTCTGGGGAGAGCGGATATAGTGAATGCAGGGTCCGGGCAGAGCGGATATAGTGAATGCGGGGTCTGGGGAGAACGGATATAGTGAATGCAGGGTCAGGGGAGAACGGATATAGTGAATGCAGGGTCAGGGGAGACCAGATATAGTGAATGCAGGGTCCAGGGAGACCGGATATAATGAATGCAGGGTCCGGGGAGAGCGGATATAGTGAATGCAGGGTCTGGGGAGACCAGATATAGTGAATGCAGGGTCCAGGGAGACCGGATATAATGAATGCAGGGTCCGGGGAGAGCGGATATAGTGAATGCAGTGTCTGGGGAGAGCGGATATAGTGAATGCAGGGTCCAGGGTTTAGTAACACTTTAAAGTCAATCTAAAACTACATGTTCACACAGTGACAACGCTGCAGTGATTTCACTGCAGAATGAACAGCGATGTCACTCTGCTTAAGTAATTTGAACATCAAAGGGTCAACTGTATTTATGTTAATGGAGGATAAACAGCACACGCTGTGTTATGACTATTGGCAGATTGTATGATATGTGTAATTTTTTTTTACTTTTACCACAGTTCTGTAATAAGCAAAAGGAGAAGTACTGCAGTCAGGTAAACAAAGTAATAATAAAATGTAAAAGTGAGCGCTATCCAGTCAGCAGCTAAGCACTCAAGGTAACCAAATAAAACCTTACAAATGGAATAAATAAAACAGTGCAGCGCTAAATGGTAACAAATAAAGAGCCGTAAAACTACTAATAAAGTTCAGTAAAGATAACAGTCCGTGATATTATAAAGTGCAAGGTGACTGGTTAAAAACTCGATGGTGGTGCTCCGTGAGAAATGGCAGAAATACGCACTCACCAGATGCGAATTAGTTGTACGCATTAAGCATCACATCCAGGGGTGTCCACGTCAGATATAGGTCTGGTCAGGGTTTAAGGTAATCCTCCCTCAGAGATGGTAAACAGAAAATGCCCAGGTAGCAAATTAATCGGATCCTTTAAGGGATGAGCAGAAGAGGCTGCCTGCTTACAGGGTAACTTCCTTCTCTGGGTAAGGCAACTGGATCACAGAAAGCGGGCTCTATAAATTTCATGGAACGTATTCTGTGGGTCCCATAATGGTGGCTTTCATTTTGTGAAAACTTCTTTTTATATGAATAACTTCCTGTGTCCCAGCCTAGGCATACACAGCATTTCAAAGTCTCTGTTACAGGCAGGCTCACCCAGTAGGCATCCAGTCAGAATATGGAGACTTTCCAGAAGCTTCCAGGTTTCCTCACAACAGATAGCAAAACTATCAGCCTCTTCTGCTCATCCCTTAAAAGGACCTCTGGTTACCTGGATCCGATTAATTTGCTACCTGGGCATTTGCTGTTTACCATCTCTGAGGGAGGTAAACAAGGTGCTTTTGCCATGCTTTTCCAGGGCAACAAAGCGCATGAAAACTATTCCCCATTAAATACTATGTAGCTGTTCACACCGCAGGCATGCTGTGCTTTGAGAAGTCCTGCATACTCTATTGATTTATAAGGAAGGTGCCTTTCGGTGTGCATTGCAAAACTGCACCAAAAAGGCAATGGGAATGTATCAAAAGCGCATCAGTGTGAAAATGGGGCCCTTACACCACATGTCAAACACAAGGCTGACGAGCCAAATCTGGCCTTGCACCTCTCCTGTAGCTGTGGCACCCCCTTGTCTCTGCCCCCCATCTTGACTCAGAATTTGGCAGTAGAGATGAGAACAGATCTCCAGATCCTGCACTGTGGGCAGCAGAGAGGAGAGCAGAACTCCTGTGACAGATCCTGTGACTCTCTGTGCAGCCATAGCACCCCCTCGTCTCAGCCTCCCGGTCTCAGCATTCAACAGCTAACTCCAGCCCTCCTCTGGTCCTCCTCCAGACCCTGCACTTTCTGCTTCCCAGCTCCGTCCCAACTTCTTCCCAGCAGCAGCACAAGATAAAGGTAAGGGGGGTGCACTGTAATGTAAGGGAGGGTGGGGGACTCTTGATTTTTGATACTGGGAGGACTCCTGACATCTGATGTAAGGGAGAGTTGGGTGCTCTGGACTCTAGTCTTACAGGTACAACCATAATGCTGATGCAGCCCACAATGAAATTGAGTTGGACACCCCTGCCTTAGAGGAATCAGTAATAGCAGTTCAGCATTACATTACTTAAAGGGAATTTTTTAAAGGATAAGTTCACCTTTTGTAACATGTTTCATGTTTCACCCATATTCAATTGTACCGGCACCCGTCCCCCCCAATCCCCCATTGTGACATCTAGCAGGAAATCTTCTCCCCCTGCTAGCTATCACAATTTTAAAAAAATGTGTCCGTTTTGGACTCCGGCCGCTTCATCCATTCATAGTGTTCTGTGCATGGGAAAACTACAATTCCCAACAGCCTTTCCGCTTGTAGTTCTCAATGACCTGCCACGATGCTGTTGAGCGCTGTGCTAGATCAGTGATTCTTCCTGTCAGTGTAAAATTGACTGCTTATATGAGGTATGAGCAGACAAATTGCACAGACAGTCTGCAGTGAGTCCTGCATGGCACCAGCGATCTGCTGATCGCTGGTGCAATGCTTTCCAGGATCCTAAAACAAAAAAAAATAGTGAATGCACATTTTTTTTATGTGCATTTATTAATTTTTGTTAAAAGGGGAACTTATCCTTTAAGTGTGTTTGATAAGAATTGCAGCACAAATGTAGTCAGGAGATGCCTGGAAATATCCGAAGCCTTCAGTACAACTTATTTTAAGCTCCTAAGGGCCCCCAATCCCAGCTCCATATTGTGCTGAGGCCTTGTTTTTGGTCATGGCTTGGAACTCACCTGCCATTTCACAAGTCAACGCCAGTGCTGCCATTGGCCCCAAAAGCATGTAAATTGGATTGTGGGATGATGGGTAGGCATGACAGAGTTCCAAGGTCGGGACAAAAGTCGAGGCCTCTGCGCAGCATGCCTCTGAAATCAGGCGATTCCCGAGCACAGAGTGGAGCATCTGCTATAAGGACTAAGGCACTCATCATGCTATGCCTATTTTGTGGCAACAATGTTACCAATGCACATTAGGAGGACATGACAGGTTCCCTTTAAATAACTTTTAAGACAAATGTTCCAAGGAATGATTAATTTATAAAGCCATAGGAAATAGGAGATATTCATGGAAAGTATACAGCGGAGAGAGGGGGAAATGGCGCGTTCACTTTTACAGCCTCATGCTGGAAACACTTTTCTGAGATCTTAGCACCTTGTCCGTGGTACTTGACAAGTATGAATGTACAATGCAGCGAGTGGCCAAACCAAACATTGTTCCTGATTTCAAACGCTGTTGGGCTGATTGCGGCTGCGGGGACTTATTCCTCAACCACTAACTGTACTTAGATTATTTTTATAGCCAATTTCTAACTTCACATGATGAAAATCTATAAAAGGCCGATGACAGGCAGCTCTGTGTGTATTCCAGACTTGAGATCAAGGTTCACGGGTAAAATGCTTGTCCTGTTTGATCTCACAGTGAATCAGAAAGCCAGTGACAATCCAGCCACCGTTATGAATTAATTTTAAAATTTGGAAGGAAATGGGTTATTTATTAAAGGGGCTTTCACTTTAATATACATCTGTCCATGCTGCGGCATGGGGGGAATCTCCAATCCCGAACTCTCTTTCTATATATTTATTTCAGGTATTTATACAGTGCTGTACATGTTGTACATATCGCTGCGTTCAGGCTAAGTCATTGTGCAAAGCAGAGACGTTTGCTCCACAGACTGAGATTTCTATTCTTCCCCTCTAGTGTTCAGTGCAGAGTAAACACATTATTTCCTGCTGCCAGAGTAAGGGTTCATGTACACTGCACTGCAAACTCACGTTTAGGAGCTTTTCTGTGTTTTTTTCAGCAGCCCCTGAACTCTCCCTAATGTTTTCCTATGTGTCCATGTACACATTGTTGTTTACAGGCAGTTGAGTTTACAGTCGTTTTTTGGAATGCCCCAAACTTGCGCTCAGGAGTATTATTATACAGTATTTATATAGCGCCAGAAGGTTTGCTCAGCGCTGTACATTATAGTGGGGGACAGAACATGAGACAATACAGTAACAATACAATACAATACACGAGGGGTTCGAGGGCCCTGCTCTTTCGAGCTTACAATCTAGGAGGGAGGGGATAGTGGTACAGGAGGAAATGGCTGTGGGGGATGGAGTGGTAGGAGGAGTGGAGAAGATCGGCTGTTAAGTGAGGGTGGGGTAGGCTTCCCTGAAGAGATGGGTTTTCAGGGTGCGCCTAAAGGTGAGGAGGGTAGATGACAGTCTGATGGATTGGGGTAGTGAGTTCCAGAGGATGGGGGAAGTCCTGGAGAAGTCCTGCAGTCGGGCGTGGGAGGAGACCAGGGAGCTAGAAAGTAGGAGGTCTTGTGAGGAGCGAAGAGTATGGGTAGGGTAGTATTTGGGTATCAGGTCGGTGAGGTAGTTTGGGGCAGCATTATGAATGGCTTTGTATGTCAATGTTAGTAGTTTGAATTTAATGCGTTGGGCAATCGGGAGCCAGTGAAGGGAATGACAGAGGGGGGTGGCGGATACGGAGCCGTTGGTAAGGTGGATGAGTCTGGACGCTGAGTTCAGGATAGACTGAAGCGGGGATAGCCTGTGTTGGGGTAGGCCGGTGAGAAGGGAGTTGCAGTAGTCCAGACGTGAGATAATAAGGGAGTGAACGAGTTGTTTAGTAGTGTCTGGGGTTAGGAACAAATGTATTTTGGAGATGTTGCGGAGGTGGAGCCTGCATGAGTTTGCCAACGATTGGACATGGGGTTGGAAGGACAGGTTTGAGTCTAGAGTGACACCTAGGACTTTGGCTTGTGGGGTGGGACTGATGGTGGCGTTGTTGGTCATGATGGAGAGGGTGGTGGGGCTTGGGCTGGGGGGAAAATTAGGAGCTCGGTTTTGGAAAGGTTCAATTTGAGGAAATGGAGCGACATCCAGTCTGATATGTCATTCAGTATGGGCGGAGACTGAAGGGGTGAGGTGAGGGGTGGAGAGGTAAATTTGTGTGTCATCGGCGTAGAGGTGATAGTTGAAGCCGTGAGAGTGTATCAGTTTGCCGAAGGAGAAGGAGGTGTAGGAGTAGATTTTATCAGTGTTTCAAACACCAAACGCTTGTAAATGCGGCTAACCACGTTTATAAGCGTTTGCGTTTAGAAGCGTTTCTTAACTGTTCCATATCCAGATGCTGTCCAGAGCCTTTTTTCATCATCAGAAATGCATGCAAAGTGTTTTTTATGTATTCAAATGGACCCGGTACACCAGCGCAGTCAGTTCCACGTTTTGCGTGAAGGAAAAAATGGTAGAACGTGTCGCATTATTCTCATGATGGGATCCCTAGTGAATACAACCAGAAAAGACAGGTCATCTCAACACATACTGCTCTCTCTGCTTCTGCTCTCTCTATTTCGCTCAAAATTTCTGAAATAGTTAATTTTTTACTGTTTTTCAGTGCATTCTGGGCATTTTGGAAGGTCTCCTAAGGTTATCTTTAAAAAATGCTTCTAAGCGGAAACGCTCATAAATGCGCATAAATGCGGAATGCAAACGAGGCTAAACAGATGTTTTTTAGCCTACGTTTCCCAGCAGTCAGTTTCCATCGTTCAGAAGTGTTTTCCAAATGTCCCGTGTACATGGAGCCTTAGAAGTGTGTCTGGAAAGAAGAGGATTGTGGGACTTGTAGTCACACAGCCTAGTTAGACTGTATTCCTTAGCATTACCTGGACTACAAATACCAGAAGGAAGGAAACTAAAGAGGATTCTGGGAGGAGATACATATTTCTGTGTTGGAGACATGCTAACTCTCTTGGAAACTGACAGAGGAGGGTGTGACTTTTCCCCTAGGAGTTCCAGTCCACGGCTCCACTGTACAATAAGTGAATCCTGCTCATCAGCCTAGTATCACAGCTGCGCGGGGCGACCCTCAGCATTCCAGGGACCGCGGCATTGTTTGACGATCGGACCAGCCACCACTGGGCATCTTGCAAGCATCTTTATCCGCAGTTTGATCGGTGTTCAGGAGGCAATCATAAAGCAAGAGCCTGATCTTGTGCAGCAGATTTCGGTTGTGATATCCCCCAAGGATCTAGTGCGCGGGTCTAAGCCTAGCAGTCCTCCCTGATACTGTATAGAGACTGCATGCAGACAACTTCAACTCTAAAGTTGCTTCTGAGAAGTACTATCTGCTAATTTCTTTCATCCAGTTGTTACTATTGCACAGTGACTGATCTGTGCCCCATCATAAGCAGGATGGAATTAAAGCTGCGTTCCACTCAAAAGTGGAAGCTCCGCTTGTTTGCCTCCTCCCACCCTCCACTGCCATATTTGGCACCTTTTGGGGAGGAGGGGGGGAGCGGATGCCTGTTTTTGACAGGTACCCGCTCCCACTTCCGGCTCAGCTCGTCGTGGGCCAGAAGTTCGGCCCCCTCCTCCCTGGAACTTTCACAGGTCCCAGGAGACTGCCAGACCAATTAGAAGGTGCAGCGTGACTCACGCATGCGCAGTGGGCACACGGCTGTGAAGCCGCAAGCTGTCACAGACTGGTGCCCACAGTTGAGATGCCGGCGCCATGGCGGGGAGAAAGGACTGCGCTGGTGAGAACATCACTGAACCCTGGGACAGGTAAGTGTGTGTTTATTAAAAGTCAGCAGCTACAGTTTTTGTAGCTGCTGACTTTTAATAAACACAAAAACTTATAGAACTCCACTTTAAGGAATACACTCACCTCTAAGACTCCTCTATTTAAAGGGACTTCATCTACAGAGTGGCCACTGACTGGGTATTAGGGCTCAGAGGGAGCTGACTGCCCAAGGGTCTCCACTTACCCCCCCCCCCCTTGCTCCTGGGATCATACACCTACTGGAGGTTTGTCAGTTTCACAATAAGGTTTACTGGTATCGCTGTCTCATTGTACATTGCTAGAATTCTGTTTAAGTCTAAGCTTAGTATTGTGGGGAAATATTCACAGTTTACGATCTGTTTCTCTGCTGACCTCTCTAGTAAAGCAGTATGTGAAAATCAATCTGTTCATTGGAGTTCTTTGCACTGCTGTTTGCAGTGACTGTATCTAACCAGGTGTGCCAGAGGTGTAGATGTTGTCCTAGGGGTTGAGGCATAGAACAAGGGACCCAAAATATTCAAGTGGCTCCTCGGGGGGATACACTGCATACATTTATATCACTCCCTGCCTTCAAAGAGCTTGCAATCTAAGGTCCTGTCCTTGTGTTACATACATGGGGGTATTTACTAAAAAGAGTGCAAAATCTGGTGCAGCTGTACAGAGATACCAATCAGCTTCCAGGTTTTATTGTCATAGCCTAAATGAAAAAGCTGAAGTTGGAATCTGATTGGCTACCATGCACAGCTGCATCGGATTCTGAGTTTTAGTATGTTTTAGTAAATCTACCTCATAGCAGGCAAGGACACAGGGACTCCATGATTACCTATTGCCTGGGTGCCCCATGAGTTGTCAGTCCGCCCCTGCATGTAACCTCCATAAATTTTGAACCGCATACAATTCACTTGATATGTGAAAGAACATTGCTGTCTATTGTGCCTGTTCACAAATGTCTGGTGCAGCCGGAGTGTAGATTCAGTGTGGATTGCAAAAAAGTCCTGTCAGTTTTCTGAGCAGTGCTGTCCGGCTCAGGTGCGAATTCAAACCCATTGACTTCTATAGGAACTTTTCTGAATTGCACATGTCAGTCAGTTGTGAACAGGATAAAATCCTGCCCTGATCCTGATCTGACTGCTGATATAAGGAGCATTTTTCCCACTGACCACCAATATAAGTAACAGTCTGACCACCAATGTAAGGGACATTCTTCCCACTGACCACCAATGTAAGGGACATTCTTCCCACTGACCACCAAAGTAATGTGCATTCTTCCTAATGACCACCAATGTAAGGAACATTCTTCCCATTGACCACCAATGTAAGGAGCATTCTTCCTACTGACCACCAATGTAAGGAACATTCTTCCCACTGACCACCAATGCAAGGAGCATTCTTCCCACTGACCACCAATGCAAGGAACATTCTTCCCACTGACCACCAATGTAAGGAACATTCTTCCCACTGACCACCAATGTAAGGAACATTCTTCCCACTGACCACCAATGTAAGGAACTTTCCTCCCACTGACCACCAATGTAAGGATCATTCTTCCCACTGACCACCAATGTAAGGAGCATTCTTCCCACTGACCACCAATGTAAGGAACATTCTTTCCACTGACCACCAATGTAAGGAACATTCCTCCCACTGACCACCAATGTAAGGAACATTCTTCCCATTGACCACCAATGTAAGGAGCATTCTTCCTACTGACCACCAATGTAAGGAACATTCTTCCCACTGACCACCAATGCAAGGAGCATTCTTCCCACTGACCACCAATGTAAGGAACATTCTTCCCAATTTTTCTTTATTAAAAGTCTCGCAATCAATAAGCATAAAATATTATACAGAATATAAAAAAATTATATATATTTACAGCAAAACGAAAATAAACATAGCAAATTCTGCTGTCAGACAAAAGCAAACGCCTCAGAAATGAACTTGACATAATTGGGGAAATAAATCGTACTACCACTCACATCACTACACCAGACATCAAACCTGTGAGGTCAAGAAACCACCCCGCCCCCCTTATGCATGCAGCCCTTCTTCAAAAATGATCTTAATCAACAAAAACTACGGGAGTGAAAAGAACAGTATAAGGAAAGAGCCCCTCACCCAGAGATGGACAGTTCACCAAAGGCAGGTCTGATATTCCTCCACGCCCTTATCCAGACCGCCCGAGGCTCTCTGACCCTCTCAAGACCCCGAATCTTCCCAACCTCACCCAGAATATCGTGCACCACCACCTCTACAGGGAGGACTTTCTTCCGGATGGTAATCTGACACCGTGCGTTCCATGTGAAGTAACGGACAACTATACTAACTAGAAAAAGTGTATCCAAATCAAAGTCCCAGCGAGCTGGGAATGCCCCGTACACCCACTCTGCATAACTCATGCGATAGAGAAAGGGGATGCCCAGAGCCCTCCCCACCCTTTTATACACCTCTATGTTAAAGGGACACAGGAGCAGAAAGTGGTCCATAGACTCCACCTTACCAACACACTCTGCTCTAGGACAATCCCGATCATCCACAGGGCGGTGCTTCAGGTTCCCTCTCACATAGAGCCTTCCATGGAAAGCGAGCCAGGCTTGATCCCTAAACTTCAAAGGGATTCTCTCCAAGTTAATTAAACGCAATCCCTCCCTCATTACGGAGCCTGGGCAATCCTTTAAGGCCAGTGACACACTGAAAGCAAAAGCCAAAATCCTCTCCCCCAGAAGCTTCCTGGGAAGGGACCTGATATCCTCCACTGTCACCTGCCACTGCCGAAGTATTTTCAGACACGGGGCAACATAAGCCGGGAGCTTGCCATGTCGGACTCTCAGACTTTTCACTGGGCCGCCATCTTCCCAGCAATGCAGAAAAGGCCTAAACCAAGACTGAAAAATACCCACCCATCCCGGCGGGGTCTCTGCTAACATATTACCAAGATTGTACTTTAAAAAGAGCAAAGAAAAGAAAACTATCGGGTTGACCATTCCTAGGCCACCCTCCCGCCTGGACAGGTAAGTTACATTGCGTTTGATCAAGTTCAGCCTATTTCCCCATAACAGTTGGAAAAAACAGCTGTAGACCCGTGCATAGAGAGATACCGGCAAGATACAGACGAAGCTGACATATAAAAAGATCGGGATCAGGTAAGTTTTGATCAAGTCAACCCTCTCTCTTAAGGAAAGCCTCCATCTCTTCCAGCTTGCTACTTTGGCATTGGCAACTACCAACCTGCTTTCCCAGTTTCGATGACCATAGTCACCAGGACCAAATTTGATGCCCAAAATTTTAATTTCCTGCTGGGGCTCTGGGAAGGCATCCGGAAGTTCGAAGCTTTCACCCTCCTCACCCATCCAGAAAACTTCACTCTTTTCATGGTTGACTTTAGAGCCAGAAGCCTCCGTGTACTGCTCTATCACAGAGACCACCTCCTGCGCCTCCTCAGTCCCAGAGATAATAACAGACACATCATCAGCATAGGCAACGACCTTCAAAGGCGGCACACCAGCAATGCCCAGAGGCACCCCGCACAACGATGCGCCCTCTAGCCTTCTTACAAAGGGGTCGATTGCGAAAGCATATAGCAGGGGGCTCAAAGGACATCCCTGGCGCACACCAGAGCCGACCTCAAAAGGCCGCCCAACCCAACCATTAACAAGTGGGAAGCTCTCAGCCCCTTTATATAATGTCTTCAGCCAATCTATAAACCTCCCCTGCAGGCCGTATCTACCAAGCAGCAACCACAGATATTCATGATTCACTCGATCAAAAGCTTTTGCCTGATCCAATGCCAGCAAGTACTTTCTCCATCCAGCAGCCCTGCATCGTTCCAAAGCCTCCCGGATAGCCAAAACCGCTGAAAAGGTACTTCTACCTTGGACCGAACAGTGCTGATGGCTGAACAACAAATCGCCTGCTACTGACGACAAGCGCCAAAAAAGAATCTTTGCCAAGATCTTTCTATCAACATTGAGAAGACTGATGGGGCGCCAGTTCTCAATCATTGAGGGGTCTTTACCTTTTGACAGAAGAATCACAGCAGATTGCCTCATGGAGGGAGGGAGCGAACCCTCTTCTAGACAGCTATTAAAAACCTCCGCTAAAAAGGGAGCCAGAATGGACTTAAAACACTTGTAAAATTCAGCTGTCAATCCATCTGGCCCAGGCGATTTTTTGGTAGCCAGCTTGTCTATAGCATGAACTACCTCATCCGCTGAAATTGGTTCTGTCAAATTCATCAAAAGCAATGCACCATTTCCCAATCCTGGAGTAGAATCCTGAAAGCTTTCCATCCTGTCCCGGCTAAGGTCCTTTCTTCCCAGGAGGTCTGCATAATACGACCCAAAGATCTCCAAGATCCCTGATCTGGACTTTATCAGGGAACCCGTACTGTCTTTCAGGCCAATGACCGTCTTAACTGCTATGCCTTGCTTACAGTTCTGGTAAGGATCAGGTGAGTGATATTTCCCATAATCCCTCTCCAGAACCAAGGAGGCATGCCGGTCGTATTGACACTTCCTAAGAAGAAGTTTCACTTCAGAGATCTCCCCTGGATCTCCTCCATACGAGACAAGACGATCAAGCTTCCTCCGCAAATGCTGGTAGGCAATATACATACCAAGCTGCTTCTTCTTACTTATGGCCTTGAAAAGTCCAATCGCCCTTTGTTTCACAAGCTCCCACCACTCTGACTTACTGCTGCAAAAGTCCAGAATAGAAACCTGTGCCTGAAAAAAATCCTCAAAGGATTGTCTTACCTCTACATCTTCCAGGAGAGCCGAATTCAGTTTCCAGACACCCCTTCCCCTGGGTGGAGTGTCCGAGGCATTCAGAGTCACAGACAGCATACAGTGGTCAGAGAACTCCACCGCCTTCAACTCAGGAGCTGAGAAAGCAGAGTTCTCCTTTAAAAAAAACCTGTCTATCCTGCTCTGACTATTCCCTCTCTGAAATGTGAAGCCCGTGCTGCCAGGGCAGTGCTTAATGTGCACATCTACCAGGCCTGCCTGTCTAACCAAATCTCTGAGAAAAACGCTATCATAACCCAGCCTGTCTATGGAGCCTCTCCTGTCTTCAGGCCTAATTATGGTGTTAAAGTCACCTCCAAAGACAACCTGCTGGGACGTAAAAAGGAAGGGCTTGATCTTTGTGAGGAGGCATTTCCTGCCCCATTTTGACTGTGGTCCATAGATATTGATCAGGCGCAGGTCCTGCCCCCTAACAGAGACGTCTAAGACCATGCATCTCCCCATTTCTACCTCAATTACCCGCCGGCACGTTACCATATCGGTTTTAAAAAGGACCGCAACTCCGCTGCAAGGTTCAGCCGCAAGAGACCAAAAGGAGGGACCACATCTCCACTCCCTTTTTGCTAGATAGACATCGGCTAATGTATTGAGCCAGGTCTCTTGCAAAAATAAAATCTCAGCATCAAACTCGCTGAGCAAAAATAAGGCCGTATCACGAGCTCTTGCAGATTTAATGCTGGCGACATTAATGGTCGCCACCTTTAACAGAGTGGGAACTGCCATCAGGATGATTGGGGTAGTCGTTTCTTAACCTCTACCACACTCTCATCACCCGAAACAGCTCTCTTCAGAGTATGTGACTCCCCCTCATCCATAGATGATAGAGAAATGGATATATCCGATACCATCTCATCACCTGACAAAACTGAAAAAGTATTGCCAAGAGGGACCCCTCCTGGATCTGATTCTGAGGAAGAGAGGACAGCTCTTCTCATCCTCCTCTTCTTCTTCTTCCTCTTCTCCTTCACCCTCTCCCACCCTTCATCAGCCGAATCCCCCCCAGCAGGAGGTGAGACATGGGACATGGATACCCCTCCCTGAGCCCCATCGGCTCCACCCCCATCCGGCACCCCCACAACCTCCTGACCACGTTTGCGCTGACGGGGGACAGGTACCGGAGGTGGAGTAGGCCGAGAGGGAAGATCCGCTAAACCAGCCCCCCCAGCAGCTTCCGCCAGTCTGGAGGATCTACGTACTGTAGGATTAGGGACAGGAGGGACAGACTCAGGGGTGACATTACTGGGGGAAACACAATCTGACACAACAGAGGGAACAGACACAGGAGGGGCAACTACAGTTTCCTCCCTAGCATCAGCTGCCTCATCCTCTTTATCCAGCCTCTGCAGCTCAGCCTCCAGTCCTGGCAGGTTGTGTAGTGCCTCTGGGCACAGACTGTATGGATGACCCAGCTGCTGGCACAAATTACACCGAATCTCGGTGCATTCTTTGGCCAAATGGCCAAAATCCTGGCACAGTGAGCACTTCTTGATGGTGCAGGACGATGCAAAATGGCCTTTCTCTCCGCATTTGTTACAAACTTTAGGCTGACCTTGATAGAAAATGGTCAGCCTATCTCTCCCCAGAAAGGCTGAGCAGGGAAGATGCTGAACCACATTGCCCAGCACCCTCAATTGCACTGACACCGTCCAGGCCCCTGTCCATATCCTATGCTCATCCAGGACCTTCCGCAGTGGGGTGAGGACCTCACCATGTCGGCGTAGCCAAACTACCAAATCAGCCTCTGGTATGGATTCATTCCGGACCAGGATTGTCACCGATTTTATCAAAGGCTGTCTGGAAACAACCTTTGCCACCAAACCTCTCCACTGCTGAAGGCTCCTGCACCTCCAATATCTCTCCCAAAACAGGTCCAGGCCTTCAGGTTTTACAAATGACAAATCGTATTCATAGCTGCCAACTGGGCAGATCAACGCAAACACATCACAGGCTTTAAACCCCATCTCCAGAATCAACTCCGCCACCCTCCCCCTTACTGGTGGGTTCCCTTCCCCCTCCCACTTCAACTGTACCACATTCCTTCTCCTGACCCCACCAACCATCCCACCACCAAACCTCCCCAAATTGTGACCATTAGCATTCCCAACACTACCCCCACCCCCCTTGGTGCGACTCCCCAAAACAGAGGCATAGCTCCCCCCAATCCTCCCAGCAGCAGAAACATTTGTATGTCTAGGAGCATCTGGTGCAACTCTAGCAGATACCGATTGCACAGATCTGGGATTGGATGGTGTATCCTCTCTCTGCTCAGCAGGGGGAGAAATGTCATTTTTACCTCCGTCAGCAATGTTAACCCCTTCACCTCCACCCACCACCAACACATCCATTGCTTTACCAGTCTCAACAGTCATAGACTTCACAGCAATGTCCACACTCACTGCTGCAACCATAGAAGCTCCATCAGTCATCTCTTGCTCCAAGAAAGAAGATTCAGCCCAGGACTGGATTGGATTCTCAGACACAGCAACAAGTGAGACATCCATGTGTGCTGTTTGCTCTCCACATGGTGCAGTGTGCTGCTCCCCTCCCCCACCAGCATCAATCAGCTCTGGAGCACCTGGGAGCTCAGGTGAAACAGTCTCTCTGCAGGTGGCAGCCATCTTGCCTGTAGAGGGACTACTGGTCTCAGCAGGAACAGCAGCAGCAATTTCCATCTGTGGGGTGCTTGGTGCAGGTTCACCCACATTCCCCTGATGGTCTGGAGACCTCTCTGCCAGGGATTTTTCCTCCATGTTGGATGAGGATTCCTCCACAGCAGGCTGCCTGCAGAGCTCCTCATCCACAGTACTCACCGCAGCAGGTGGGGCAGACATGCTGGGAGCAGCCATCTTGGTATACTGGGATCTCTCCACCAGTCTTGGCTTTGCTGCTCTGAACCTCCTCTGTCCATCCTCAGGGACTTCTGCAGGGTCATCAGTGAAGGCGAACTTGTCTGCTCTTAGGGGTGACTCCATGTGCTGGATGAACTTCAAGGTTCCATATTCACCCTCAACCCCCTGGCTGGTTGCTACTGACAACTCCTCAGCCTGACATGGGGGGAGAGACGCTGATGTAGATGGTGCCGGGTCATCCATTACCTGAGGCTGCTGATCCACAGAGCTCACTGATGTCTGGCTGGCAAATCTCCTCTCATTATCAAATTTTTCTTTAAACGCTCCACTTCTTGCTTTCAACTTTTCTAATAATAAAGATTGTCTCTTTACTTTATCCTCCATGTGCTGGAGCGCTGGCTTCATACCCAATCTGTTCTTGCTCCAGGCCTGGCAGTATTTGGCTCTGAAGGATTTGTGTTCAGATTTTAAAACATTAAGTTTCTCCTCAGCTCTTCCAATAGTCACCAATCTATCAGTAATCTTCTGTCTGAAGACATCGACATCCTCACCAGGGCTGGGACCCACAGTCAGGTCCTCCACCTCCTCCTCTTCACTAGGCCCGGTCTCATCAGGGGAATCCCTCCCAGGGCCTCCCCCTGGATCAGGCATGGTTCCTGGGCCAAGCTAGCAGGCAAGGCCCAGGCTTGAAAATGCTGGTTCTCAGGGAGAGCTCCTTCAGTGTGTCCTCCTCCTTCTCCCACTGACCACCAATGTAAGGAACATTCTTCCCACTGACCACCAATGTAAGGAACATTCTTCCCACTGACCACCAATGTAAGGAACTTTCCTCCCACTGACCACCAATGTAAGGATCATTCTTCCCACTGACCACCAATGTAAGGAGCATTCTTCCCACTGACCACCAATGTAAGGAACATTCTTTCCACTTACCACCAATGTAAGGAACATTCCTCCCACTGACCACCAATGTAAGGAACATTCCTCCCACTGACCACTAATGTAAGGAGCATTCTTCCCATTGACCACCAATGTTAGGAACATTCCTTCCACTGACCACCAATGTAAAGAACATTCTTTCCAATGCCCACCAAAGTAATGAGCATTTGTTTCACTGACTACCAATGTGAAAAGCATTCTTCCCACTGACCACCAATGTAAGACCTCATGCACACTGTAAGCTTAAAAAGTTTTGTCCCCTACAGGAGTTTATAGCATCAAAAACGCATTAAAAAGCCGATTTATTGCATGGACGTTGATGCATGTTAATGCATTTGGCATTAATGCATTTCTCTGGCCATCAGAATGCATAAATGCGTGAATGTGTGAACACGCGTTAAAGTGATTCTAAAGGCTCAAGGTTTTTTACCTTCATGCATTTTATACATGAAGGTAAAAAACCTTCTCTGTGCAGCATCCCCCCCAGCCCCCCCCCCCCCAATACTCACCTAAGACCCCTCTCGATCCAGCGATGTGCAGCCGAGTCTCAGCTCCCCTCACTGGCTGAGACAGAAGCAGAAGCAGGAGCCATTGGCTCCACTACTGTCAATAACAGTCAATCAGCCAATGAGAAGAGAGATGGGTCCAAGCCGCGAAAAATGAAAAAAATATCTTAAAAAAAAGAAAAAAATGTAATAAATTAAAAATAAAATTTTTCAAAAAAAATTATAATTTTTTTTTCATACTCTGACCAATCAGTGTCCCTGATCACCGCCATGCCAGTTATATGATGACGCTGTACTGCACTGGTGACAGTATGTAAAAAAAAAATAGTGAAAATAATTTTTGTTAATTTTTTCATTTTCCGAAAAATTATGACAAAAAAAATTCAACTTCAAAAAACTCGCCATTCCTCTTATGAAGTACGTCGGACTGTCTACTCTGCAAAAAGGGGTCATTTGGGGGATATCTGTACTGTCCTAACATTCTTGGACCTCAAGAAATTAGATTGGCTGTCAGTACTTCAGGATTGATCAATATTCAGATCTATACCATAGTTTGTGAACTCTATAACTTTCCTACAAACTAAATAATACATCCTAATTTGGGTTATTTTCACCAAAGACATGTAGCAGAATACATCTCGGCCTAAATTTATGAAGAACAATTATTTATTTGCAAACTTTTATAAAAGAAACAAAGAAAAATGTGTTGTTTTTTTTTCAACATTTTCGGTCTTTTTTTGTTAATTTAGCAAAAAATAAAAACCCCAGCGGTGATTAAATACCACCAAAAGAAAGCTCTAGTTGTGTGAAGAAAATGATAAAATTTTAGTTTGGGTACAATGTTGTATGACCGCGCAATTGTCATTCAAAGTGTGAGAGCGCTGAAACCTGAAAATTAGCCAGGGCAGGAAGGGGGTAAAAGTGCCCGGTATGGAAGAGGTTAAATTCCAAAGTTAAGTGTTTTGTGTTTTATTATTATGTTAATGGTAGGTGTGGGGGGTGTTTTTTAGAAGTGGTGGTTGGTGTCATAGCAGCTGAGCTATAGGCAATACCCCAGTCATGCATAAGTGATGTTTTTTTCTGCTTGTAAACTCCCCTGCCACTAAACTCCTGAAAATGCCTATAGTGTGCATGGAACACATAGGCTAACATGGAGGGAAAAAAAAGATCAAAAGCTCAGACAAGCAGCTTTTTTTGAGCTGCAGTGTGCATGAGGCCTATGAAACATTCTTCCCAATGACCATCATGCTGGGGGCACCACGACCTGTATATGGGGTTCCCTGAGACCGTAAAGTTACTTCAAGGGTTCTTTCGTGTTAAAAAAGTTGAGAAAGGTTTACCTAGCCAGTTAGGGACAGTGACAAGTACATCATTCCAACTCTGTGTATAAACACTCGGCCGATACAAGCGAGCATGTTTATAACACAATTGTTCTAAAAAAAACAGCCGTTCAAGAGTCAGAACCTTTGACCGCCATTTCAGCTTTTGGCTGAAGTGCTTCTTTAATGATCCTTTTCACACACTGAATAAATTGACATGCTCCATTGTAAAAGAAAGCCCCCGAGCCCTCGTCAGTGCTGGAGGCCGAGGCGTTCCTTCCTGCTCGCTCCTATATTTTTAGCCATCCCCTCTGCCCTTGCCCTCACTACTGTTATTTTTCTCTTCTCCATGAAAGGTGCTGTACAAATGTTTTTATTTATCTGTCAGGCCTGGTTTCAGTTAGAGGCCTGAAAATGAATATTTTCCTGGGATTCAGGCAGGGGAGGTGGATGTTTGCTTTGTTAGTCATGCCGTACAGAGAAAAATAGCCTGTTTAGACGCCTTTCTAGCTGCATGTCATCTGCTGCTTGGCCAAACTATGCAGAGGAGACACTGTCCAAGCACAATGACATCTTAATGAGTCAGTTTAAGAAAAGACAGGCCCTTTCAAAGTCGGGGGCCCTCGGAGATGATCAGAAACCTTTTACTGCCATGTAACTCTAGGTAGTCACATAAAATACAGTATTTACAATGAAATGCTATCTTGCAAAGTGTTTTTAAAATATAACCAGAGGCAGAGTTGTTGTGTTTTTTTTTTTTAGATTTGGAGAGAGTGATAAGGGGTTAGAACCTATTTCAGGCTTTTATTGCTGTCTGTCTCGTAGCCTCCCTGGCGGTATTCCCGAGTGTAGCTCGGGGTAAAGTTTCAGTACCACAAGCGGTAACCCCGAGCTACACTCGGGCTTACCATGCGGCGCTGCTCCGGGATCTGTTCTTCACTTACCTTGTCCTGCGCTCTCGCGATGTCCCTCCTGCAGTGTCCCCAGCAATGTCCTCCGGTGGATGCCGGCATCTGTCATCTGGGTTCCGTCCCCTGCAAGCGTTGGGACGTACGGGGGACGGAACGGCGGGAAATTTGAAAATGACAAAAAGTGACATTCACTTAATACACTAAAATCACATAGTATAACATTCCTGTATCAAACCATTTCACATACATTTTGTCCCGAGTACTTTGTCCGGCGCCCTGCCTGCATTTTTACTGTTCTTTCTGCCTGGAAACTGAGAAACGTCCATGGCGTCCAAAAAGCGTCGCTTTAGGTCAAAAGCAGTTTTAGACCAGCTAGAGAACAGCGATAGTAAATCAGAACCACTTGCAGAATTGAGTGATAATGATTCGTGGGGGAAATTCGTCATCAGACGCTGAAAACGATTTTGCGACTTTGCTCAGTGATGTGCGAACTTGGCGCTCTATCAAATTTCAGTGTTTTTGGTTTGATTATGTTATTGAATTAAATTTATTATTATATTATTATTTTTTATGATTATTTATTAAATTATAATTTATGATTTAGTGTTTCAAATTGTAACATACCTGGGATGTTTACTACACTCTTGTTCCGACAGATTTCAGTGAGTTATTCCTAAGAATTACAGGCCTACAATAAAAAAATACATATTTCCATGCAAAAAAATGTACCACTTTGAGCACAGAAATATGGACATAATCAGACCGCTAGGGAGGTTAGTTGTGATGATCACTATTGTCACCAGGAAAAAAAGGGAGAATGAATCAGCAGTTCTAAGTTGCCACCAGAAAGGGAATAGAGGGAAAATCTCTAAATGAGGATACTTGTTCCTGTGATAACTGTCTGAGCCCTGGTTCACACTGCTGCAACGGAAAAGCAGGTTAAGTCAAAACACATTCGTTTCAATGGATGTCTTCTTAATTCAGACCCAGAATTCTTTATTATTCCCAAAAGGACTGCGACTCAAGTTGCAGCAACCAAAAACAATTCCTGCATTTTCTTTGTGGCATGAGACTGTAATATTAAAATGACAAAAGTCGCAAGGAAGTAGTTTCTTTGTTTTATTATTTTTGTGACTTTGGCTGCAACTTCAGAGGGTTTTCTAAGTTCATATGTGTCACACTCTGTATGTTCGGTTATAGGTGTCACACTTTGTATGTTCGGTTATAGGTGTCACACTCTGTATGTTTGTTTATAGGTGTCACACTCTGTATGTTCGTTTATAGGTGTCAAACTCTGTATGTTTGTTTATAGGTGTCACACTCTGTATGTTCAGTTATATGTGTCCCATTCTGTATGTTCAGTTATAGGTGTCACACTCTGTATGTTCGGTTATAGGTGTCACACTCTGTATGTTCGGTTATAGGTGTCACACTCTGTATGTTCAGTTATAGGTGTCACGCTCGGTATGTTCAGTTATATGTGTCACGCTCTGTATGTTCAGTTATATGTGTCACACTCTGATGGTCAAAGCCAAAGTCGCAAAACATCAAAGTCGCATGAAAGGCACATTCAATTTCATCAAGTCGCAATGCAAAGTTGCACTGGAAGTCGCACAGCTTTGGGCTCCTAGCAATGTAAACGGAGCCTAAAAAAGGTATTTTCCTCACATTGGAAATATATCCACAAACTTCCTTTTTAATCTACAGGACAGGAAGTGAAGGGCAAACACCCTAATGAGGCACAGATGGAAAATTAAAAAGCTGACTGCATTTGTGATCCTGCTCTACTCTAACCAAAATGTAGAAAAAAGTATATTTGGCTTTAAATATACTTTAAAAATAAGTGTCGCACAAATGCAACACAAACCCTACCAATATCTTGTGTAGAAGGAGGGTTTTTCCACTGTGCCCTCTTCTGTCTGCAAAAAAATCTATTTCAGCTGATGTTCTGTCTGAAATTTCAGACAACTGCAGAAAGATGCTCACCAACAAAGTTGACTATGTTATCTGAAAATGGTGTGACCACCTTCTCTCTTCCCTCCTTTTCCCTTTGCACCCCGATGCTTAAGTTGGACTTGTTATACACTCCCACTGTACAACAAAAATTTAATATAACACCAAAACAAAGTGAAACCAACGCATAATAATTGTTTCACAAATCGGACTGTACAGGTACAAATTTGGGCAAGCAATTTTTTTTTTTAAATCATACATTTTTATTTGTGTTCTCTAAAAACATAAACAATTATAAAAAATGGTCATAGGTAAACAAAACCTAACAAAGGGATCGAACCCTTGTCATATACATATGCCTATAGTGCTATCACAATCACGTATGTAAAACAGCTCAACATGGATTCCTTCCCGTGCACTGCATCAACGCGCTTCGCTGAGAACTACCGTTCCCTCAGGACAAGGCGGTGATCGGGTGGTACGACATATTTGTGAAGCAACTATTATAAGTTGTTATAAACCAGCCAAAATTCTGCTGGAAACCTCCCGCCAACATCCTTCGGCTGTAAAATTGATGGAGCTAGGCACAAAATTGTTGGCCAATTGTTGGCCAATTGTTCGCCAAAGAGTGTCTGCATTCAATGAGGCATCATTTGAACCCCGTGTGTATTGAATTGTATTGTTATTGTACTGTCTCGTGTACTGTCTCCCATTGTAATGTACAGCGCTGAGCAAACTGTTGGCGCTATATAAATCTTGTATAATAATAATAATAATTTGGGTATTTTGACAGCCGACACCTAAGGCAGTCCTCAACATTAGCTCCAGCGGGGAACCATCTACCCACACTGGTTAGGATGGATGGAGTTATCTATTATATTTTTTTTTCTGCAGCCTGCAGGCTGAACGAAAAAAATCTATGTGTGTATGGCCAGATTTAAGCTTTAAGTTAGACAAACATCAGTAAAATTTAATTTGAGAATTTTCATTTTCAGAACATTTATTACATTTTCTAATGGACAGTGGGGTCAAATCAACAATTGCTTTTGGCCAAACTGATGAGAGAGTTTGAAGGAACAGGATAGGAAATTCCTCTTGAAAGAATTAAATTCTGTTAACATGGTTTTCAGATGGGAAAAATTATACATATTGTAATGCGTAAAGAAACCTGTTTAATACGTCTGTGATTCCATTCAAGTACCAGGCCTGGACAACATTTTTTAAAGGTTTTCTCACAAAATTAGTTGACTCAGTGACAAATATGGAATGCTCTGATGATCAAGTTTTCAGAATTTCCATACAAACATTTGATTGAAACTCTATTGGTATATGGCCAGCTTTACTCTTGCACTGTTTGTTTTAGTTATTTCTCATGCACACCCCTAACAGTTACTGAAACAATGCATTGTGCTGCTTTGTGCCATAATGGAACCTGACCAAGCTGAGCCAGCATAATGCAATGTCACACCACTCCTGTAAAATCTTAACAAACCATAATAATCTTATTTTTAAAAAATCATTAAAAACATTTCTACTTGCACCTTCTGTTTTTCACCTGCAGAAGATGTGCATTGACCATGTAGTTTCATAGGGGTTTATTTACTAAAGCTGGAGAGTCCAAAATCAGACTCCCTTCTGCATAGAAACCAATCAGCTTCTAACCTCAGCTTGTTCAATGAAGCTTTGGCAATGAAACCTGGAAGCTGATTGGTTTCTATGCAGAAGTGAGTCTGATTTTGGACTCTCCAGCTTTAGTAAATAAACCCCATAGTGTCATTTGTTGCCCTGTACAACCAGCCTATAATTGAGTAAATCTTCACCTTCCTGTGTCAGCAGCTTCAGTTTGTATTAAAATAGGAGTCATGCGGCATGGCACTGCACAATCTAATACATGACCTCTGTCTGTAGTCTAAGAACTGACACTTCCTGTGATGAAACATATCCCACAATCTCTGGGCCTCTCAGTCTAGTGTTCATGCAGGTAAATGCCACACAGTAATTAGATCTGACACAGCCATAAGCAGGCAGAGCATTCACAGGCTGTGATAGCAGAGGGATTGGGGAGGCATGCATTGGAAACTGCCCTGTCCCTTTGGTGCATAAGGACCAGCTAGGTGAAGCGATACATGGGCATAGGGAAATCGATCAGCCATGACACTACAAACTGCAGCCATAGCACATGAGCTTATCATTACAAAGTAAGGCAAACAAAGTAGTTAAAACAACAAAAACATTTGAAAGCGTACAATGCCTTTGAACTTTTAGGTGAGGAATTATCAAAAATTTAATTTAAAAGAGGAAAATTACTGTAAAGATTTTATTTGCACATTACACCCACTAATCCCTTCATTTAAACTTAAAAAAAACCCTTGTTACAATTATAACAGAAAGGTTGCAGTTTTAGAGTAACCACTATAGCAACCATGGGTAGCATAGTGGCTTAGTGGTTAGTATTTCTGCCTTGCAGCACTGGGATCCTCAGTATAAATTACAACCAGGACTCTACCTGCATGGAGTTTGCATGTTCTCCCTATGCCTGTGTGGATTTCCTCCCACACTACAAAGACATGCTGGTAGGTTAATTAGCTCCTCTCTAAATTGGGCCTAGTATGTATGCATATGAAATAGGGACTTTAGATTGTAAACTCCTAAAGGGCAGGGAATAGGAATGTGCAATCTGTACAGCACTGCATAATTTGTCAGCACTATAATTTATTTCTTTTTTACAGGTACTTATAGAATGCCACCAATTTACGCAGTGCTTTACATATATTTTGTACATTTACATGAGTCCCCGCCCTCAAAGAGCATACAATCAAAGGTCCCTAGCTCACATTCACACATACACATACTAGGGGCAATTTTAGAAAAGAGGCAATTAAACTACTAGAATGTCTTTGGACTGTTGGAGGAAACCCACACAGGCACACGAAGAACATGCAAACCCAGACAGGTGGTGCCATGGTTGGATTTTGAATTGACTACCTTAGTGCTGGCCCAATAAATAAACCTGGGCAATGTAGACAAAATGGGAACATTACAGTATTTGAAATATCTCCTTTTTATGGAGCCATTCTATAAATTTTAAAATACATTTCTGAGTTTTAAAGTAAGAATTCTGAGATTCAAGTTCAGAATTTTGAATTTAATAGTCAGAATTTTGAGATTCAGTGTCAGAATTATGAGTTTCAAAATCAGAATGTTGAGATTATCTCAGCATTCTGTTTTTGAAACTCAGGATTTTGTTTAATATATTTTAGGATAGCCCCAAGTTTTAATCTAGGAATTCTGACTTTCAAACTGAGAATTCTGACTTTTAATCTCAGAATTTTGACTTTGAAACTCAGAATTGACTTTAAAAAATTTTAGGATAGCCCAGAGCTCTTTCATACTTTTTACGCCCAGTTTCAGATCTAATGTATTTTAAGTAAATAAACAATGTTGTGGGTTGAATGTTTTTCAGAAGCCCTTCCGGAAAATAAGTAAGTGGTGGTGAGATTGGATGCTAAATAAAAATGTATTGTAAATCTGATATGTGCATATGGCGAGATGACCTATGACCTCTATAGAATCTAAATCTTTCCTTTTATATATTGTTCATTTTTCCTTCTCTTTGTGAGTCACAGAAATGACTTTATTTTAACTAACAGCCTTCTAAGCTAGAAAAAGTTCAAGTTTTAGTAATGGGAAAACTGTACTTTAGAGGAAGAAAAGTTTTAGGAAAAGATAAAAGACTGATAGAGTGAAGATGAAAATCATTTTGAGGAAAACCAGGCACACTCAACATTCCTATAGCTTAATTTATAAAGGTTCGGGGGCTGGAAACGGCCCTAGCTATTACAAAATGATCCCTTGCAGATCTCAACATTCAAAATCACCAGAAAGAAGGAATTTCAAGTTTAGAAAATTTCCCAAGATTTGAGTTGCACAATATAAAGTTGTCTACAGCTATCTGCTGATGATGACTGCATAATGCCCACAAGAGACAACATTTCACATGATTAGAATTCCTGCCTAAAGAAAAGCCAACACAAAGCTGAACCCCAGACAGATATACAGTATCTCACAGAAGTGAGTCCACCCCTCACATTTTTGTAAATATATTATATCTTTTCATGTGACAACACTGAAGAAATGACACTTTGCTACAATGTGACGTAGTCAGTGTACAGCTTCTATAACATGTAAATTTGCTGTCCCCTCAAAATAACTCAACACACAGCCATTAATGTCTAAACCGCTGGCAACAAAAGTGAGTCCACCCCTAAGGAAAATGTCAAAATTGGGCCCAAAGTGTATAAATATTTTGTGTGGCCGCCATTATTTTCCATCATTGCCTTAACCCTCTTGGGCATGGAGTTCACCAGAGCTTCACAGGTTGCCACTGGAGTCCTCTTCCACTCCTCCATGACGACATCACGGAGCTGGTGGATGTTAGAGACCTTGCACTCCTCCACCTTACATTTGAGGAGGCCCCACAGATGCTCAATAGGGTTTAGGTCTGGAGACATGCTTAGCCAGTCCATCACCTTTACCCTGAGCTTCTTTAACAAGGAAGTGGTCGTCTTGGAGGTATGTTTGGGGTAATTATCCTGTTAGAATACTAAAATACCAGTATATATACTGCCATTTGTAAACACTATAACTTTTATGTAAACCAATTATTTTACACGTATTGGGATTTTTTTTTTAACAAAGACATGTAGCAGAATACATTTGGCCAAAATGTATGACGAAATTTGATTTTTTAAAATTTTTACTGCACGTTTAATAGCAAAAAGTAAAAATATTGTTTTTTTTTCTCAAAATTGTTGGTCTTTTGTTTTTTGTGCAAAAAATAAAAAAAAACGCATAAGTAATCAAATACCACCGAAACAAAGCTGAATATGTGGGGGAAAAAAAGGACGTGTAGGACGTGCAGTGTTGCATGACCGCGCAATTGTCAGTTAAAGTAACATAGTGCCGTAATGCAATAAATGGCCTGGTCAGGAAGGGGGGATGAATCATCAGAAGCGCAAGTGGTAAATAAAGAAAACCCCTTCCCATTTCATGCAGTCAGCAATGGCACCACAGAGAAGAGAAATGTCACAAGGCTCGAGAAAGAAAATAATTTCTTTACACAAGAAAGGTGAAGGCTACAAGAAGATCAGCAAAGCTTTACTTATCAGTCAGAATACTGTAGCAAAAGTGATACAAAAATTTAACAAATATGGAACTGCAATCATCCAACCACGTCCAAGGCATCCAAGGGAGTTAACACCTCAACAGGAGCGTCTTCTGATGAGAAGGGTTGAAGGAAAATCGCCATGCAAGTTCACTGCAGTTAGCCCAAACTGGGGTGATTGTATCCCGTGACACAATATGGCATACACTGCTGACGAATGGCATGCATGGGCGTAGTTCACGAAGGAAGCCTCTCCTTAAGCTCATGCACAAAAAAAGCCCACCTAGAATTTGAAAGGGTCCATGCTGAAAAAGAATAAGACTGCTGGGACTCTGCATTCTGAAATAATGAGACCAAAATAAATGTTTTTGGAACTGATGGCTTCAAAACTGTATGGCGTCGCAAAGGTGAGGACTGCAAAGAAAATGCATGGTGCCTACAGCGTAACATGGTGGTGGCAGGGAACTTCTGTGGGGCTGCATGAGTGCTGCTGGTGTCGGGGAGTTGCATTTCATTGATGGTATACTGAATTCACAGATGTACTGCTCTATATTGAAAGAGAAGATGGTACCATGACTCCGTGCCCTTGGTCGACGTGCACTTTTCCAATATGGCAATGATCCAAAACACACATCTAAGGCCACTGTTGCATTTCCATTTCGAAGTATGGAAAAAGATAGATGTTGCAATTTGTCACCAACTTATTCATTCTATGCCTAGAAGACTTGGTGCTGTCCTTGCAAATCATGGAGGTCAAACAAAATACTACATGTAGTAATTTTTGTTGTGGGGTATATTCATTTTTGCATCAACTAATTTGAGTAAAACTGAAGATTTTGTAATCTAAGTTATAATATTAACCTTACTTTCATGTAATGAGCTAAACAAATGTTCTATAAAACTCAGTTTTGCCAAAACCTTTGAAATTGTTCTTTGAGATATTGATTACATTTTTACTGGTCAAAAGGAGTGTACTCATTTATGCTGAGCAAGTAGACCAAGAAAGATTGCACCAGATGCTTCTGCATATTAATCTACTAGTGGCAAGGCTGCTACATGCACCGAGGGTAAGTTATGGATCATGAAATAAACTGTGAGGGATTTTGGTTCTAGCCTGGGTCTCCACCTGCAACACCCTCCCCAAATGAGGCGATAGGTTCTCTGCTTCAATGAGACACCCTGCTGAGTTCCTAGAAAGGCTGTTATGCTTGGAGCAGAGAGTTAAGTTAAGTTGAAGTTGAAGAATTCTCCCTTTTAATATCGGAACCAACTTTGGGAGAACGGTACCCTTTTGCTCTGAAACTTGAACGCTGCTTAAACCAAGGCTGACGGCAAGTACTTTACCTCTCTAAACTTCTTTCTGTTATCTCTTTGCTGTGTTATTGGTCTCTGTATTTACAGTCAGGTCCATAAATATTGGGACATGGACACAATTCTAACATTTTTGGCTCTATACACCACCACAATGGATTTGAAATGAAACAAACAAGATGTGCTTTAACTGCAGACTGTCAGGTTTAATTTGAGGGTATTTACATCCAAATCAGGTGAACGGTGTAGGAATTACAACAGTTTGCATATGTGCCTCCCACTGTTAAGGGACCAAAAGTAATGGGACGGAATAATAATCATAAATCAAACTTTCACTTTTTAATACTTGGTTGCAAATCCTTTGCAGTCAATTACAGCCTGAAGTCTGGAACGCATAGACATCAGCAGACGCTGGGTTTCATCCCTGGTGATGCTCTGCCAGGCCTCTACTGCAACTCTCTTCAGTTCCTGCTTGTTCCTGGGGCATTTTCCCTTCAGTTTTGTCTTCAGCAAGTGAAATGCATGCTCAATCGGATTCAGGTCAGGTGATTGACTTGGCCATTGCATAGCATTCCACTCCTTTCCCTTAAAAAACTCTTTGGTTGCTTTTGCAGTTTGCTTTGGGTCATATTCCATCTGCACTGTGAAGCGGCTTCCAATGAGTTCTGAAGCATTTGGTTAAATATGAGCAGATAATATTGCCCGAAACACTTCAGAATTCATCCTGCTGCTTTTGTCAGCAGTCACAACATCAATAAATACAAGAGAACCAGTTCCATTGGCAGCCATACATGCTCACGCCATGACACTACCACCACCATGCTTCACTGATGAGGTGGTATGCTTAGGATCATGAGCAGTTCCTTTCCTTCTCCATACTCTTCTCTTCCCATCACTCTGGTACAAGTTGATCTTGGTCTCATCTGTCCAGAGGATGTTGTTCCAGAACTGTGAAGGCTTTTTTAGATGTCGTTTGGCAAACTCTAATCTGGTCTTCCTGTTTTTGAGCCTCACCAATGGTTTACATCTTGTGGTGATCCCTCTGTATTCACTCTGGTGAAGTCTTCTCTTGATTGTTGACTTTGACACACATACACCTACCTCCTGGAGAGTGTTCTCGATCTGGCCAACTGTTGTGAAGGGTGTTTTCTTCACCAGGGAAAGAATACTTCGGTCATCCACCACAGTTGTTTTCCGTGGTCTTCCGGGTCTTTTGGTGTTGCTGAGCTCACCGGTACGTTCCTTCTTTTTAAGAATGTTCCAAACAGTTGTTTTGGCCACGCCTAATGTTTTTGCGATTTCTCTGATGGGTTTGTTTTGTTTTTTCAGCCTAATGATGGCTTGCGTCACTGATAGTGAGAGCTCTTTGGATCTCATCTTGAGAGTTGACAGCAACTCCAAATGCAAATAGCACACTTGAAATTAACTCTGGACCTTTTATCTGCTCATTGTAATTGGGATAATGAGGGAATAACACACACCTAGCCATGGAACAGCTGAGAAGCCAATTGTCCCATTACTTTTGGTCCCTTAACAAATGGGAGGCACATATGCAAACTGTTGTAATGCCTACACCGTTCACCTGATTTGGATGTAAATACCCTCAAATTAAAGCTGACAGTCTGCAGTTAAAGCACATCTTGTTCGTTTCATTTCAAATCCACTGTGGTGGTGTATAGAGCCAAAAATGTTAGAATTGTGTCCATGTCCCAATATTTATGGACCTGACTGTATATATATATATATTGGCTACATCTTTTTCTGTAAATATTGTTATTGCATCCTTTTGACCTTATTAGTAATAAATCCTATTATCTGAAAAGTGTTGAACTGTTTCTAAAGCTCTTTAATGCAAACTAAGCATCCCTGTCTCTGAAGTGTGTGTTTTAAAACGTCTACATACATCTGTCTGCAGTGACATTGTGTATACAAACGATTATTCAAACATCATAGTGTTATTGCTAATATTGCCGAGTTTCCTCTTTCTCTGTACAAAAAGGAGGTGGTGGCAGTGTGAAGGGTTAATTGCGTAATTAACCTGACCCAGTAACAATCGCTCCCAGGCTGCAGGTACACAGATTGTGGTCCATTAGCTGGAAAATCTTTGTGCAGGGTGCAGCTGGGCGTGGCATTGTTACACATGTGACAACGTGGTTTTAGATTGGCTAGTCCTTCGGTCACGAATTTGGTGAGAAGGGCTGGGGTCTGACGCTGCGATCGTCACAGTAAGTGTCCTTTTATTCAAAGTCAGCAGTACAGTATTTGTAACTGCTGACTTTTACTACTTTCTTAAATGATTTAGGAACCTATTTAAGGATAATTAAAGGAGGAAAAAATTCTAATAAGACATTGCAGCAGGTCAATGAAAATGATACAATAAACAAGCTGGAGGCTACAGATGAAGCAGAGGAGCTGTTGGCACTAAATGGTGGGGTGCATTAATCACAAATATTTAAATTTGCCTATTTCTATTTAGTTGACGTTTTGGTAGAGATGTAACAGATACCTGCAACAATGTGCAAATTATTCCACCCAACTTGTTTTTTGTCCATTGACGTGCATCTGGCTTGGATCCAGGAACTTACCACTGGATGTGGCTGCCTGAATTCAACATTATTCTGTCCACTACTGAAATATGTAATCATTATCGGGCAATCTGCATTTTGCTAATGTTCACACTTAGCCGGCTTCTGATATCTTCTAATGCTGCTGAAATCAATGCTCAGTCATAGGTTCATGTTACACAAAAGGGATCAACCATAGTCAGGCAAAGGTTAGAGTGTAAATCCGTCCATCTGCCTTGGCATGGCAGAAACCTGTTCCTCCGACAGCTGCCGTTAACTGCAGAATGCAAATGTACTAAAGCCAGCAAAGTGTCCGGTAATAGAGAGGGGGATTTGAATTAAATCCGCACACTTAGATCTTAAAACATCTGTGTTTTTTTTCTAGGTTACACTTTAATTTTCTAAACCAACATGATGAAAAGGAACATATTAGAAGGAGTTGGGAAGGTGGACTTGCACTCTCTGTGTTCAGGCCAGATGTCTTCCAGTTGTTTCAAGCTGCCCAGGGCGGCTTTGTGAGTGGAAAGGAATTTTGGGCATGGAAAATTCTCTGGCATCGCACAAAGAACAACAGAAAATAGATACATTCTGTCTTAAAAACATGCATTAGGGCAAAAACAAAGAGGAAGGAAATGCAGCGTAGGGAGAATAAGTCAATCGTTTGGTTCCGCGCTCTGATATCGGATATTGGAACAAATCGTGAAATCTCCATTATTAATAGTTGGGTCCCATAGCACAGAATATGTTCAGAAAGGGAACTGGAAAGAATCACTGCATGCAATACAAACTTTTATGTGCCAATAAGTGTATCCATGCACATTCTACTAATGAAGAGTCCCCAGAAGGACGTACATTGGCTCCAGTACACGCCAGCACTGAGATTATGTAATTTCAGATGTAGTGTGCTGGCGCCATAATGCTATGTTCATGATCGTGTAATCACTCAATGGGCGTAGGAGTCTTCATACATTATTTTGTTTTGTTCATTAGAAGGCTCCTGAGAACCCCTAATTATAGTGGATTGCTTGAAGTGTCCAAGAGGACTGTGCAGAAGCTTGGAACCATCCAAATGCGGAGTACTGCAATAGGAGCTTGAGTTGGATCAAATATTAGCTTCCATTTAAATTTTACCTCAGGTCTGTAATTGATTTGTGAAAATGTCTTGTGGATTTTGGACATGCAAAAAAAGTATGTTGCTTACGTCTTAGTAATACTCCTTGAAAGGTTATGACTGGACAAAACTTTAAAGTGATACAAAACACACACTGTTTATTTACATTATCCCTTCTCTTTCTGTATGTAGATGGTGGCACTGTAATTCTTTTAATAAAAAAAATCTAAGTACCCTTTTTCCTAATGGATATACGTCTCTCACATGACATAGCTCTTTCCTAGCTTGTCTACAGGAAAACAGTGGCAGGAGGAGCTTCTAGTCCTCTGCTACTGGTAACATGACCAAAATTTTTAAAAAAGACAGCATTTGGTATACAGTTTGAAAATAAATCATTATTATCAATTAACTGATTTAAATTGTCATACAAATATATATTTGAAATCAAATCAAGTATTTCTGACAGTAACAGGCTGTGTCACATCCCTCCAGCCTGTCGCTTAGAATAACAGGGAAGTGAATCCTCCATCAATCAAGATGTAATATTCCGCCCACATTGTGTTTAGCTGGTTAGTGGGCATGGGAGAAGCCCATGTGACTATAGAGGAGAAGAATGTCACCAGCACACAGAGGATCTCCAGTATTGGGTCCAAAGCTTTAATAAGCAATTACATAGTTACAGCAAGAGCAATGTTTCAGAGTCTCAGAGGACTCCTTCATCAGGCATACCTGATGAAGGGGCCCTGCGAGACTCCAAAGTGTTCTTCTTGCTGTAACTGTGTTATCGCTTATTAAAGCTTTGGACCCAATATTGGAGATCCTCTGTGTGCTGATGACATTCTTCTCCTCTATAGTCACATGGGCTGCTCCGACAGGGAGGACATGCTTGGGGTACCCTGAAAACTGAGCATGTGCGCTAGCTGCCAACACTGCTCTGCAAACTCTCCAGCTACAGTGGGGACATGGACAGGAGGAGGAACCAGAGAAGAGCAGGATCAACCAGGTTTTTTGCATAATACAGAAAATGAATCCCATAGCGACTGAGTGAGTATGAACAGCATGCAATACAGCATTCATTAATAGTTTTTAATGATGTGGGTTTAATGACACTTTAAGCTTGTTTCATAAGACATCCCAGACAGCAGCAAAAGAAAATTCATAGAAGAGAGAGTGTCATTAAAATGTACATCAAAGGTCCAACCCTACTAGATATATTTATAGAAATGAAAATAACCAGCTTGCACTAATAATGCCTGCAGAAAACTTTATGATGCCTTGGACCAAGCTGCTCAGTACACTGATGTGCATAGCGTTCCCTTCACCATATCAAACACTAAAATAAACACAGCTGCACAGTTTACTGCACCTGGTTATGCCTCTTTCTCTTCATTTTCTTCCCCTTCCCCTTTATTCAAAAGACCACTAAAGCCAAGGGTCGACATGGGAATGTCAAAACCCAATCACTGGGTATACTGTCCAGAAGAAGCTTGTGCGTGCAGGTCCTATGGATGTGGCAGCAAGTGCTTGTTGGTTGCTATGGTATAGTCCAGATTTGCATATTAATTTAATGTTAGCAAACATCGTTCTTTATCTTGTTGCCTGTCCATTATGCTCCTAATCCCAACCATCCACAGTGAGTGAAATTCCTCTCCCTCTATGGTTTATCTGTTCCCTGATCTTCTACAAACAGGCGGAAGTTTATGCGATTGTTTTCTTGTTTTCCCAAAGACAACTTGGAAGAAAGCTCTAAAAAAACTTCTTATTCATTACTTATTCGTCGGCATTGTGAGAAAAGGGACGTTGTGTTTTGCTGTGGCGTTCAGCGCCTTTGCTGCTCTCTAGAAAAATAAGAACATTATGTTGACTAATCCTGTTTGAGAATTTTTGGCATAGGCAACAATTCTCTCTTTTTCCTGATGGTTAATGTTACGAATTCCCACTAATTTGGGCTGTGACATGTTTTATTCACTGCGTATCACATTGCATTGTTAGCAGAACACAAAGCTGACTCAGCCAATATTGTGTAGGCTGTGAAGTCCCCAGGAAAGATACATGGTGGGGTAGAGAAATAGTCCTTTCATAAGGGTCATCCAAAGCTTTCAGACATATGAAACGTAATATAACATTTTTTTATGTATACTCCAAAAATTAGGTGTGTTCAGGAGGATAGTGCAAAGAACAATAAAACAGTGTGCAAAAGTAACCTACACCAACCAATGACAAAACAGCTTACGAAGTGAACTTGTAAGGGGGGTAGGCGGGTGATAGTTGACTACCCCCCAGATGGGTTCTTCTGTGCTATGCTAGGCGCCTGAGACAGGGTTAGTCTCCTACACATGGGGTACCTTTGTTTAGTGCTGTTTCATCAATGCCTTGGGACAAGGCTGAGGCTGCCATGGGGGAATACTCGACCTAAAGGCGGGCCTCTGACTTTAGAGATGACTGATACATCGTGTACACTCGCGCAACTGTTGTCCAGTTAACTCTTGGGTCCCCGTGTAAATGTACATTTCCCCACTGTAGCTTGCAATTAGGTGGGCTGTGCCAAACACTGACCACAGCCACCTGTCCAGAGTTTTCCACTACAGCTCCTGGTAGCAGTATGGAACCCCTACCATGCACATAGCGCGGGCTCCAATGTACACTTGACTTTAACGCTTGAACTTCCGCACCTCTGTATAGGATGGGGAACTCTGCAGTGCAGTTCTGCTCTGGGAGACATAATGTGACGTAGGGAGTGCCGACAACATCTCCCTCGCAGCTAGAGGCAATTCCACCTATAACAGATACATGGTTATGACAGGCTGCTTGCTGACTGTATCTTTGTTGCTCATGGCAACCACATGTATAACTTGTGCTAGAGTGACCCTTAAAGTACTGAGTCTTCATACCCCATGTGGAAGTGACCCAAGCTGTAAACTAAGTGCAAAGTTGTGCCAATTACATTTGAATTACACCCCTTTAAGTAACTTCAGACCAGGCAAAAGACAACATTTCAATACTTTACTGAATAAAGTCCAAGTGGTACAAAGTCCAACAAAAATAACAGTCCCTTTTCCTAAGCCCCTAGTCCTAACTACAGGCTTAAGTGCAGCCCCGGCGTACCCGTAAAGGTGTAGTCCAGCTGTCCAGCAATTACAGTGCTTCAGAGGCACTCTCATGTAGATGCATATCCTTCGGAGGCTTGTTCCAGTGCTTGTGTCTTCAGGGCAGTGATAAGTGACATCCTTCTGCTTCTTGCAGGTGTTGTTCTCATCTCATTCCTTACGCTCCTCAGACTTGAAGCAGGCCCTGTTCCTCTCGACTCTTTCTCCTAGCGACCTTCACTCTTGGTCAAAAAAAAATCTCTGAACCATCCCCAATGTCACATACCTGATAAGAGACTGAAATGACGAGGTCGGCCTCACTTGTGTCACTAGTCCTGACCCCGCTGGAGTAGGAACAGGGGGAGTCTAGGACCCAGGGGAACAAGAGTGCCAGTAGTTGTTGTTTGCAGCTCTTGCTGATGAAAACCTTGGAAGGCTGATGATCCTCTGATTTTGGCACAGTAGTAGTAGGCAGAGCAGGTTTTGCAGATTGCCATGCACGCACCAGAGCAAGGCAGGTAGTGAGGACAAGAGACAGGAGCAAGGTCATGGAATAGCCAGGGTCATCAACAGTCGGGCAGCACGGTACAGAATCAGAAGGAAAAGCCAAGGTCAGGAGCAGAGCCGAAGTCAGGAACCAGTATCAGGAGAGCAATCAGAGTCAGGTGAGGAACAAGCCAGGTCAGCAACAAAGGAATCGCACAGGAAAAAGCAGGACACGGGGGAGCTGAAGACCAGTCAGCACTGAACATGAGCAGAGGCACTCCTTAAATAGGCCGTCTGGTGCCAATCTTCACCGTGCGTGTGCGCAATCGCGTATTTACGGTCACGATTCGTCTTGCCGGAAATCCCTTACACCCAACTACCTCTCCGGGGGTTCTCCATGTACCAGACCACTGTCCTATATTTATATATCACAGGATTAGTTGGCCGGACCCAGAGAAGAACCCACCAAAAAAAACAAAGAACTGGGAAAGGCATTAACTCCCACCCTCCCCGGCAGGGACAGCATCTAACTAACTATTTCAACTTGCCCACAAACTTTTCAGATATGTAGTAATTACATAAAGCTTCCCGAAACAATGCAGACATTGATTACGTTTTAAATATCAGCTGCCAATATTGAGTAATCAGAAGTGTAAAAATCAGTGCTTTTCACGCCTTGCATTCAAACTTCAGACTTACATTCTTGGAGTTGAAGCTCTAAAACAGTCTCTCAACCAGAGTGCCTTGAGGTTTCTTCAGGGGTGCCTTGGCAAAATGTCTAAGTGCCCAAAACTTGTATACAAGCCAACGGGTCGAAAAAGCCTGCTCTTTTGTTACAGAAAGCCACAGGTTTTCATTGTGCACCATTACGAACTTCTAGCCTTCTATGTCCTGACAATCAATGACATCAGTTGATAAGAAGGATGTCAGCTGTCTGCACAGCATCCTAGTTTGACCCTCCCCTGCCCCCCTCCATCAGTGCTGGGGTCACATTAGCTCAGTGATGGAGAAAAACTGAGAGAGAAGAGAAACACTAAAATACAGGTCAGCACCTAGGTGCAAAATTGTATTTGCTTTGGAAGAATAAATCGCCTCTAATGTTGGGTGTCCTACACGTGTGGATGCTGCTGAAAATAAAATTATTAGAATAGTTTTTGACATTTTAGAATGGGGTGCCTCAAGACTTTTGTTTGCATATACTGTTCTGAAAAATATTATACTGTATTTATAATTTATGTACTCTTTAAAATCCCCTGAATTCAGTTTCTGTCTCACAGACCTACTTGTGTGTGTTTTTTTAAGTGGTTGTAAACCTTCATATATACCCAGTGAAGTGACTGGCCTCAGGTGATACACAGTGATTAAACAAATTCTCCTACATAAGTTGTACCTGTTTATCTGTGGTCTTCTCTTCTCCACATCCATTCAAAGCATGTCAGAGTTCAGAAAAAAGGGGGTGGAGAGAAGAAATTACACTGTAGAGCTCAGTGCGGAGAGCACCGAGAGCTGAAGGGGGAAGAGACACGTCCCCCTTCACTCAGGAACAGAGCTGAGGCTGTCAATCTGCTGGAGGTCCCTCCCCTGTCACCATTTTTCTCTTTGTGTCAGGAAAACTTGTCAGAAGTGACTCATGCTGATAGCAGAGGAATGGCACACCAGACAGAAATGACATGTAGTATTCACACCTATGCGATCCAATTCTGCACATCGTACCATGTTTTGCGGACCGAATTTCGGGATGTTGTTAACATAACATACACACCCGCATCGGTTCGCATAAACAGTGTGCGATTCTGATGCGGTACAGAATTTGCACAGAAAACGCTGCAAATTCCGTACAGCATCAGTGTGAACACAGCCTTAATGTTCAGGGATTTCCTCTCAGTTCTTATTTGGCTAATGGACAGGAAGCGAAGGCAAATCTACACAATTGAACACAGATTGAGAAAAAAAAGCCTGACAGGGGTTATAACCCTCCCTTACTCTATTCAAAATGCAAAAAAAAAAAGTTTAGCATTAGTAGAGATAGGAAAATACTGTACTTTTACATTTCTTCAGTTGCTTGCTGGTTTCTGAAATGTAATGACTTTTGTATATCCTTCCCCGGTGATATGCCTCTTACAGTCTATCACTACCTTTGGTCCAATCAGCAATAGCTAGGAGTGTCCATGTTTCAACCCGCTCCTGCCCATGTAAATTCTCTGTAATAGAACATATCTCTTTTGGTTTGACAAAGGGGTGTGCCTTGAAATGCGTAGCCTTGCTCCGCTGACGTAGTGATGTCATCCTCTGACAATTCCAGCATTGAATCGATCTGATCCGGGACGACGAATGCTACCTAGGAGCCACTGAATCAACACTGAGCTTGTGTTTTACTTGGCAGCCTTGACAGCAGTTCCTCTTATCTCACCTTTAGCTTCCTTGATGATCTCTGCATATCTCCAGCCGCTTGCCTGCCAATCTCTACACACCCCAGTTGCTCCAGTGATGACCATATTCTACAATTGTGACATGCTTTCTCCACACCTTATGAAGTAAGTGCATTATTTTATTACTCTTTATTTTAAATAAAGAGCTTAGGTTAGATGATGGAGCCCTCTTCTCCTTGATTCCTGGTTTCTGGCCTAGTCCAAAATGATGTCATACATCCCATGAATCTTCATGGGCCTTTTTTTTTCTTTCATCTGGAGAAAAGGCTTTCTCAGCTAAGCACACCCACCTGTTTGCATGCCTGGGTTAAGGGCAGATGGATTCCAGGAAGTTAATGTTACATGAATCATCTGCCCTTACTCAAGATTGATGTGGCTAGAAATGCTAGCAGACTGCTTTTCAAAGTGATTCCTCATCAAAATAAAGCATGGAGACATGGATGGATGGGTGAGATAGCGTTGAATACTAAAAATGAATTAAATTGTGTTTTCAGCTTGTGGTGATCAGATACTGTTAAAGTAATATAAAACCCAAAACCAAAAATCTAATATATTGCAACTTACCTATCCTTAGATGTAATGGCTACATTCGTTTTAGTTTTTTTAGGCTTTTTAGGCCTCTCTCTGTTTTCACCTGGTGATTTGGCCAGTAACACATTGCCTGTAGAGTGCCTCCACTCTAGATGAAAGAGCAACAGAAAAACCTTTGGACAGCAGGATTGTCAGTCTGGGTGGGAGGTGAGTGTTAAATAGATTGGCAGATTTAAATAACAAATGTATTAATGAAGCCAAATTCCAGGTAATACTTTATAAAGTTACAGCAAACAGTTTTTTTTTAATTTTGGGATAAAGGATTTACATTAATAAATAAAATCTGATGATTGTAAGCACCCCTGCCAGTGGTAAATGGATGTCTTATCTCTGTAACTGTATAGTGCCTCTACTCTGGATGAAGGAGCAACAGAAACACCTTTGGAAAGTAGCATTGTTTTGTTTTGTTTTTTAATTATATTGTTAATTACACTATACAAAAACCAATACAATACTAACACGATTATCTCATATTCATAACAAATTTCAATTACTTTCCCCTCCCAAGGGATGGGATGGGGATGGGAGTGGACAGCAGCATTGTTAACCTGGGGGGAGTAGAATGTTAGATGAACTAGCAGATTTAGAAACACTAACAAACTGAAGCTAAACTCTAGCTAACACTTTATAAGCAGTTACAGCAGTTTTTTTCCCTTTTGGTTTTTACACAAATTAATAAAAGCTGATAATTTTAAGCACCTCTGTCAGTGGTTTGCCTTAACTCTTTAGCTGCTACAGCTGCAGAACAGCTTGTTCTGTTGAAAAACAGCAAACGTATTGGCCAGATCACCAGGTGAAAAGAAAGAAAGAAAGTCTAAAAAAAGAAAACAAATGCAGCCACCATCTAAGAGTGGGAACAGACATACTCAATGACATTCTCAGATCACTTTCTGAGCAGAATCAATCAATATGAATTAATATATGGATGCCAATAGCCACTCTGAGAGACAATTTTAGTTTCTGTACTTCGTTTTAAATTTATGTTTTAAATTGTAGCTGAACTGTGATCTTTAAACAACTCCTTCACCCAGAGCTGGGAGAAGGGAGGGGCAGCAACCCAGGGCGCAGTAATAGGGAGTGGCACTGCTTCAGCACGCTTCGATCAGTGGCTAGCAACCAGTGGGCCACAGCCTCATGTCTGCTCTGACAGCTACTGTGCTCCAACATACCTACTCTCCACCCTATATGCTCGCAGCTGACACAAAAACTCACTGTGCATGTGCAACTGCTTCTAGCTGCTAGAAAGCAAGCAAATAGTCACAAATATGCAGTGCACACTCCATGCCAACCATGAGCAGTTGGAGCAAGAAGTCAGAGAATGGGCGCAGGGCAGTACATCCACTCTATACCATGCATTAGGAGAAGGGGGGGGCACATTTGCGCATCCTTGCCTTGAGCGATGGACAAACCTCTCCCGGTACTGCCTTCACACAACATAAAATAAAAAATACCTCTACACATCAATAACAGATTATCCAATCTGTTATTGATAAACATCAGTGTTCTCTGTTAAATCCTGCAAAATATACAATTATTTAATGAATATTAAAAATTGAAAAGAAAAAATCGAAGCAGACTTTATGAGGTTCCTACGAATAAAAAAAATGCAATATGACTGTAGGCATACTCCTTGTACTTTGGGGAGCATTTCTGAAGGATTAAGTAAAAATGTTCTCTCCATGTTGCAGACTTCTGGTACCAGAGGACACTGGTCTGTAGAGTATGACTTTGCTGGAACACTCCTTCACTATAATGTTTCGATGCTACATTGGCCGCCGGCCAACAAAAGCATCGCTCTCTCCAACTTTGCTTTCTTAGTCATAAATCATTAGAACAGAATGAAAACATGTCATTTTGCCTGCCACTATTATACTGAATGCACACTGAACACCAGATAATGCCTCACTGTCTTTAATAAAATGTGGTTATTGAAGTGTCTACGAATGTCAGGGCTCAGCAAGGCTTTGGCTTGGGACAAGCAATCTATATGTTATGACCAGTAAGAAGAGAGGACGTCTGCAAGCTGGTAGACAAGGTAATTCCACCTGCATACCAAGCCCCAGGACTCCAGGAATTCTGGTGCGGAGAAAAAGCAACTTGAACTCTTCAAATACAGGAAAAGTATGACTTCGGATGCAAAGTGAAATTAAATTTCCATTTTTTTTTTGTTGAATCTGCTTTAAAGTGGTATTAAACCCCAAACCAAAAATGTAATATATTGCAGCTTACCAATCATTAGATGTGGTGGCTGTATCAGTTTTCTTAGGCTTCTTTCCCTCTGTCCAGCGGTCTGTCCAGTAACACATCTCTTGTATTAGAGCACCCCACTCTGGATGAAGGAGCACAGGGGCACCTTTGGACAGCAGCTTTGTCAGTCTGGGGGAGAGGTGTGTTAGATGTACTATCATAATGTCTATTGACGTACCAATGTTTTTATGAATATGTTATGCAATTGACAGTATTACGATTACTTGTATACATTTCTTTATCTATACATATAGGGACCTCTCTAGTTTCCCCAGATGAAGACGTATTCATAGTCGAAACGCATTGGAAGTATCATACTGGAGATTATTTGACACTGTAACCTCCATGTAGATGTGGTAACTGTACTGGAGATTGACATATGGCACTGTAACCTCCGTGTTCATTTATAGCAATTTCGCTATATTCAATACCGTGCAATTTTACATCTTCCTGCCCAGGCCATTTTTCAGGTTTCAGCGCTCTCACACTTTGAATGACAATTGCGCGGTCATACAACATTGTACCCAAACTAAAATTTTATCATTTTCTTCACACAACTAGAGCTTTCTTTTGGTGGTATTTAATCATCGCTGGGGTTTTTATTTTTTGCTAAATTAACAAAAAAGCCCGAAAATTTTGAAAAAAAAAAAATTTTTCTTTGTTTTTGTTATAAAAGTTTGCAAATAAATAATTGCTCTTCATAAATTTAGGCCGAGATGTATTCTGCTACATGTCTTTGGTGAAAATAACCCAAATTAGGATGTATTTTTTAGTTTGTAGGAAAGTTATAGAGTTCACAAACTATGGTATAGATCTGAATATTGATCAATCCTGAAGTACTGACAGCCAATCTAATTTCTTGAGGTCCAAGAATGTCAGAACAGTACAGATATCCCCCAAATGACCCCTTTTTGCAGAGTAGACAGTCAGACGTACTTCATAAGAGGAATGGCGAGTTTTTTGAAGTTGTATTTTTTTGTCATAATTTTTCGGAAAATAAAAAAAAAATATTTTCACTATTTTTTTTTTACATACTGTCACCAGTGCAGTACAGCATCATCATATAACTGGCGGTGATCAGGGACACTGACTGGTGACAGTGTGAAAAATAAAATATATATATATATATTTTTTATTTTAAATTTATTAAATTTTTTTTAAGATTTCTTTTTCATATTTCACTATGTCCAAAGTAATCAGTATTTTTTTTTTTTTTTTTTTACACAATTTGCTTATAACAAAGAATTACTTTGCTATAAGCAAGCATTTACCTGAATGACATCAGGGTTTTTTTTTTTTTGTGCTTAGATGTGATTTGGCCACAGCTAATCACATGTGCATGTGATTAGCTGTGACCATTCACAGCTAGACACTAGTATACAATGGATGGCATGAATGAAGCCATCCATTGTATACAACTGTCATGTGACCTGCTGTGATTGGTCACAGCAGGTCACATGGTACCGGAAACGGGGGCCGGTACTTCAGATCTGTCATCGGCCGTGTCCGAGGTACACGGCCGGTGACAGATCGCGCTGCTGCGTGGCTCTGCAAGCGCACGAACTGCGCATGTGCGGGAGGACGCCATATGGCGGCCTCCCGGAAAGGTAATACATTTTTGCAGACGCCATTTGGCCATAGGCCGGGCGTCAAATGATTAATACTGTTTTTCTATTGTATTATTGTTGCTGATAAAAAGTCCCAGGGGAGACATTTTTGTTGTTTTGTAGTACTAAATAAGGGATGTAGCAGCATGATATTCACAATACCATCACCCCCCATGTGTATTAATACAGGAAAAATACGACATCGGATGCAAAGTGAAATTACATTTCCATTTTTTTTTGGGTTGAATCTGCTTTAAAGTGGTATTAAATCCCAAAATGTAATATATTGCAGCTTACCAATCATTAAATATGGTGGCTGTATCAGTTTTCTTAGGCTTCTTTCCCTCTGTTTTCCCTTGGTGATCTGACCAATAACACACCTCCTGTATTAGAGCGCCTCACTCTGGATGAAGGCGCACAGGGGCACCTTTGGGCAGTAGCTTTGTCAGTCTGGGCGGAAAGGTGTGTTAGATGTAGTAGCAGATTTAAATATACTAACACACTGAAGTCAAACACCAGCTCACACTTTATAAGCAGTTACAGCATTTTTTTTCTTTTGGGATAAAGGTTTTACATAAATAAATAAAAACTGATCATTTTAAACACCCTTGTCAGTGGAAAATTGTCTCATCCCTGTAACTGAAATATTCTGCTGGAGAGCTTCTTTTGAAAAAAAGAAAAAACAGACTTACTGGCTGGATCACCAGATGAAAATAGAAAAAAGAAAGCCTAAAAAAGAAAATGAATGCAGTCAGCGCAACTAAGAAATGGCAAGTTGTAATATATTAAATGTTTTTTTTTTGTCTTATTACCTCTTAAAGATATACTGTTGATGGAACCTGAAAATATCATGTAAGGTAGATACACTTACAATTGTGTAAGTTGGCAGCTAAAATGTTTTATAATGCTGTAAGGCCCTTTAGCCTCGGTGCATGAGATCTTGGCTTTTAGGTGTGTTGAGATGGGACAGGTGCAAAATCCAGCATCAGTGCAGGCAGCATGGTAAACTCTATGCAAGACTGAAGGGAAGGCCGGAGGTCAGCTTTAAGATGCTCATTGACCTGAGATACGTTGATTCTAGCATATTATGATTCAAAGAAGCGGCGTAGTTATGATGCATGAATGACCATAACAGCTGACCTAAGCCTTGAGAACATCATCTGAAAAATCATGCATGAAAATTTCGGACGCAAAATTCTTTTGAAGTATAAACACTGAAATTTATGTGATGACGAACAATCAGCATGGTAGAGTACATGTGTCAGGCGAAAAAAAAAATCATTTTAATCCTTCAAAAACTTGATGGCACTCCTTATAAACTAGGGCTGTCCACCTGTTGACTTTCCTGGGCTACACTGAAAGAAGAGGAATAGTCTCTGGCCACACATAAAATACACTAACAATAAGGACAGCTGATGAGCAGAAAATGTTGAACAGATCACACGGTAACAATCACTGACATAGATAATATACCTGAGTAAAAAAAACTTAATTTTTTTTAATGTTTTTTATTATAAAAGTAAGAGGGTAACATAAAACTAGTACGATACTTGACACAGTTTTTGATAAACGAACACATCAATATCTGATTCGATGGAGTAGCAATTCTCAATGAATTCTCCAGGTGCTTATCAGATATTTTGGTTCTGTGTTTGCCCTTCGTCTGCTTCATCCTTCAAAATAGTTGCTCACAAATATGGGTTCTGCCAAAAATGGATAACATGAATAAGGCGTGACTGCGAAGAGTGGGAGATTTTTCTTTGGGAAGATAAAACTTATAAAAGAGATACTGTCAAATTTTTCTTAAGCCGCATGTGTTCGCTAAGTGTAAACACATTTTTATAAAAAATTCCACAAAAAAAGACAAAAAACAAAACAAAAAAAATCTACATTTTTAAGTAAGTTTTCGATTTTGTGTTGGGCCGCCTGTTTGTTGCGTTGGACACCTCTGTTGTAAACTAAACCATCTACTGAAGGTGATGCAAAGGAACAATGGTTACCTCAGTAAAAACCAGGTCCTAACTGCTACACAGATTACCCGTCTTGGTGTGGATAGTACAGCCTGCAAATTGCTAGCAGAGTTCTGTGTAGTTTCTATTCTGATGCCTATTTTTTTTTTTGTTACTGAATTTCATGCTTTGCCTACAGCCCTCCTTCAACCACAGCACAGTAAATGCACATCATAAAAAATGAAAAAGTATGTGGATTTAAACGTGTTAATTTGCCAAAATGTGCACAAGCAAAGAAAACACAGATGAAAATGTTCCAAATTCATGTCATTGTACCACAACATACATTTCAAAATTTGCACTTTTTTTTTTAGTTTGGAGCCAAAATCGTTGTTGCTCAAGACAAAGTTTTTGAAAATTGCTGTGGAAACGCAGTTAACGATCCCGGTGCAATTCTTTTTAATAATAGCACGAGGAAACTTTAATAAGAAGAGCTATTAAACTGTATTCCTAAGTGAAAACACGTACTGGAAAAGTGACGACAATTCTTTTGGGAACGTTGCCAAGTTTCTGAGAACGAGGTGGGGGCAGAGGTTTCTATGAACATATAGTAAAGTTGTTTTCTATTCATTAAACCAGCCAGTGCCATTCTAGACCCGTATACAAGAAACACTAAAACTGAGTTTAAACTAGAAAGTCCACTTAATGTATCTTTATTTTGAGTATTATGTAGATTCTGGCAGCCAAATTCATCAGGATTTTTACCAGGGCAGGATTTTCGTCACTGGAGCCTGTAGGCACACAACCTTTGGCGCCCAGAAGAAAATACCCTCTGCTACAAGCACTTTCTTTACAGAGAATGTTTTCTTGTTTTACTGGTCCTTACCCAGCTTGGAATATTGTGATTGTGTAAATAAACTTAAATGAGAGGACTGTGCTCTGCTGATGATGGGAAAATGTGGAGGCAATAACTGCACAAGGAAAACCATACTTTGCCTTTGCTGCCTCCAGGCATTGACTTACTAATGGTACTGTCTTGATTTTCACAGATCTTCTGGGATAGACTACAACAACTCACCACGCAGTTCTGTGGAACCTCCATCCTCACAGAAAATAGAGATAAAGAATACAAAATCTGGAGGCCCTAGTTGATGAAAGACTCAGCAATCACATGCAATGCCAAGCTGCAGCAAGCAAGGCCACTACAATATTAGCATGCATTGAAAAGGGTAGTTACTCAAGAGATAAAACTATAATTCTGCCACTTTACAAATCTCAGGTTTGGCCGCATCTTGAGTATGCCATCCAGTTCTGGTCACCAGTCCTCAGGAAGGATGTTCTGGAACTGCAGAGAGTCCAGAGAAGGGCAACAAATCTAATAAGGGGACTGGAGGACCTCAGTCATGAGGAACGATTAGAAACATTAAACGAATTCTCCCTGGAGAAGAGATGCTTAAGAGGGGTTATGATAGTGATATACAAATATCCTAATAGTGTTTCAACATTGGGAGAAAACTATTCAGTCTCCAATCACTCAAGAAGACAAGTGACCACTCAATTAAGTTGAATGAGAAGTGGTTGAACCATAAATTGCATAAGGGCTTTGTTATTATTAGAGCGGTAAGAATGTGGAACTCCCTTCCACAATCAGTGGTTTCAGTATGAAGTGTTCCTAATTTCAAAAAAACTTTTAGAGGGGCATTTTATTGAAAATAATATACAGGGGTATGGCAAGTGTTAGAGACATAGATACACACACACCAATACAGGCTGAACTGGGTGGACTGGTGTCTTTATTCAGTCTTATCTACTATGAAATTATGAGCTAGAACCAATGAACACACTCTTTATCCCAATGTTTCTCAACAAGGGTTCTGTGGAACTTTAAGGTTCCTCCATAGGTTGCTAGGGTTTTCTTGAGCAAAGATCTATTTTTGCCTCTCAGATAAGCTACCACAACGATCTTTACAGTTACGCGTAATGGAGGATTTTTCCTACTGATCACACATGCAAGGAGCATTCTTCCCACTGGCCATCTCACTGACGTATCATATGTTGTAGATATAGTAATATTTAACAGAGTTCCCTGAGACCAGAAAGTTATATCAAGGGCTACTCCATGTTAATCAGTTGAGAGAGCCTGTGTCAGCCTGTTTTCCTACCCAGGTTCAGAACCAGAAAATAAGGATAAAAAAGCATGGAAAAAACAGTATGATGAGAAGCTCCATTCAGTGGATAGGCTCTTTCCATGTGTCATATTAAATGTGTTAATTTCCTGTTCAAAAAGTGTATCAAGGGCCAATAAATAAACAAAATCCAGAGGGTGGCACGTGACATGAAGGCAGCATGCTGCTGGCCAGAGCAGTTCAAGGCTGGTCACATGACATGTTCTGGATTTCCATGCACCTCAAGACATTGGCTGTCAACTACAATTATGCCCACTAAATTATCCTAGATTGAATCTTAACAATTTAAAGATACATTTGAAAGGTTAGAAGCTGTAAGAATAAGGTTCACACTAAAAAAAATGAACCAACCTCTTATTATTAGTCTTAAATTGTAATAAAATGCAAACCTTTTTATGGTTTTGGATATAGTGGGGAAAAGTTAATCTCCTCAACAAGGCAACAAATAGCAGTAAAAACCTGCCATTGGTTCCCACCCCTCCCTACTTTGTCTAAGGTTAAACATTTTCACAGTGGTGTTAGCTGTTCTGTGTGATTCCTACAACTGCACATTAGCTTGGAGGCTCAATTCAGGTACCAGGATAAATCAATGTCTGATACCAACTAATAGGAATATTAAAACATCACAGAGTTAATATCTACTCTACTGAATATTCCCACTTCCTACACACTAAGCTGGGCAAAACTCCATTGGCTATGAAGACCAAATGGCAAATCCTACTGCCTACTACCTACTAAGTCTACAGAGGAATGGGATCATATATACACTGCTCAAAAAAATTAAAAGAACACTTTTTAATCAGAGTATAGCATCAAGTCAATTAAACTCCTGGGATATTGATCTGGTCAGTTAAGTAGCAGAGGGGGTTGTTAATCAGTTTCAGCTGCTTAGGTGTTAATGAAATTAACAACAGGTGCACTAGATGGGCAATAATGAGACAACCCCCAAAACAGGAATGGTTTTACAGATGGAGGCCCTGACATTTTTTTCCCTACTCAACTTTCCTGACTGTTTTTCACTAGTTTTGCATTGAGCTAGGGCAGTGGTGGGCAACCTTTTTTTTCAACTGAGCCAAATCTCGCCAAAACCATGATTGAAATTTATTTTGAGAGCCACATTTTTAAAACTGAAAATACATCTCCCATATAGTAATTCATCCCCCATAGTAATTCATCCCCCATATAGTAATTCATCCCCCATAGTAATTCATCCCCCATATAGTAATTCATCCCCCATATAGTAATTCATCCCCCATAGTAATTCATCCCCCATATAGTAATTCATCCCCCATATAGTAATTCATCCCCCATATAGTAATTCATCCCCCATAGTAATTCATCCCCCATATAGTAATTCATCCCCCATAGTAATTCATCCCCCGTATAGTAATTCATCCCCCGTATAATATTTCATCCCCCATATAGTATTTCATCCCCCGTATAGTATTTCATCCCCCGTATAGTATTTCATCCCTCATATAGTATTTCATCCCTCATATAGTATTTCATCCCTCATATAGTATTTCATCCCCCCATATAGTATTTCATCCCCCCATAATTCATCCCCCATATAGTAATTCATCCCCCATATAGTAATTCATCCCCCATATAGTAATTCATCCCCCATAGTAATTCATCCCCCATAGTAATTCATCCCCCATATAGTAATTCATCCCCCATAGTAATTCATCCCCCGTATAGTAATTCATCCCCCGTATAGTATTTCATCCCCCGTATAGTATTTCATCCCCCGTATAGTATTTCATCCCCCGTATAGTAATTCATCCCTCATATAGTATTTCATCCCTCATATAGTATTTCATCCCCCCATATAGTATTTCATCCCCCCATATAGTATTTCATCCCCCCATATAGTATTTCATCCCTCATATAGTATTTCATCCCCCCATATAGTATTTCATCCCCCCATATAGTATTTCATCCCCCCATATAGTATTTCATCCCTCATATAGTATTTCATCCCCCCTATAGTATTTCATCCCTCATATAGTAATTCATCCCCCCTATAGTATTTCATCCCTCATATAGTAATTCATCCCTCATATAGTATTTCATCCCTCATATAGTATTTCATCCCTCATATAGTATTTCATCCCCCACAGTACTATTCCCCCCCCTTCTAGTAAGCCAAGTCCCCCGTGTCAATTCACTTACCTTTGCTCCGCGCGTTCCTCTCGCTGTCTTCCCGCGCCGTTCGGGTCTTCAGGGCGGACTGTGAGAGGAGCCTAGCTCCCCTCCCCTCACGTTCGGCACGCTGCCCCGCCTACACGCATCCTGACAGCCACATCCGCGGGCCGGATTAAAAGGTCCGCGCGGACTTTTGGGGCGGCCAACCGAGAGGAGGCAGGGGAGCGGCCGACCGAGAGGAGGGAGGGGAGCAGGCGCCCGGCACACAGAAGAGCCGCATTAGAGTGGGTAAAGAGCCGCATGTGGCTCGCGAGCCGCGGCTTGCCGACCACTGAGCTAGGGTCAGTGTCACGCATGAGGAGATAACTGGACCCTACAGAGGTTGCACAGACAGTCCAACGTTGCCCCTACGTTGTCAGGTAAGCATGTAAGCACGTGGGGGCCATGCCAACTACTGAGTACCATTTTGAGGTGCTGCATTGAAATTTCAGCAAAATGGACTAGCCAGCTGCATCATTTTTTCACTTTGATTTTTGGGGTGTCTTTGAATTCAGTCCTCTGTAGGTTGAAAATGTTCATTTTCATCAAACGATGGGGCATCTTTACGTTCCTAACACATTACCCAGTCCATATCAGTATAGATATCCATCATGATATTTTTCCCCATTGAGATCTGATATGTTTTCAAAGTGTTCCTTTAATTTCTTTGAGCAGTGTATATGTTGGTCTCACCAATAGTTAATATTAGATTAATTGCATATTATACACCAAACATACCTATCTCTTGTTTGACTGTAAAGATTGGGACGTATGGCCACATCCAACTGTAGACAGTGTAATGAAACCCAAGCAGGTTTCATGCTCCTCACTTGAGGATGTCAGATTATATGCTGGCAAATTATTACTGTGCTCACCACCTTACTGCAGTTCCCGTTTTCCCTGTGCACTTGACATTTATTTGATATACTAGACTAGGAATCTCCAATCTGCGGCCCAAGGGCTGGATGTGGCCCTTTGCTTGCCTTTATCTGGCCCTTGGGGCACTATTCTTCCTACCAGTTTGAGGGACAATTCTTGCCACTGACACCAATGGGGCACTATCCCTCCTATTGATACCAAATGATGGGACACTATTCCTACAACTAATACCAATGATGGGGCACTATTCCTACAACTAATACCAATGATGGGGCACTATTCCTACAACTAATACCAATGATGGGGCACTATTCCTACAACTAATACCAATGATGGGGTACTATTCATACAACTAATACCAATGATGGGGTACTATTTTTCCAGCTAATACCAATGATGGGGCACTATTCCCCCAACTAATACCAATGATGAGTGGTGATTCCTCCAACTAACAAATGATGAGGCACTATCCCTCCTACTATTCCTCAAAGTAGCACCAGTAATGAGGCACTATTCCTCCCATTGATACCAATGAAGGGGAACTATTCCTCCAACTAATACCAATGATGGGGGGCTATTGCTCAGGGGCTATTTAATTTGTTTCACTCCCTGATGGCTGATTGATGCCTGTACAGTTTTAACTCCCACTGGCCACAATCCAGCACCCTTGAAGTCTGAAGGACAGTAAACTGGCCCTTTGTTTAGAAAGTTTTGAGACCTCTGTATTAGATAAATATTGGCCACACTATACTAGAATATTCTTGTAGTCCTTTTTTATTGCTCATAGTGCCATAGCTATTACATGAATGAGTCTATCCTCCTTTACCTCCTTTACTGAAGCCCAATGGAAATCATCAGTTCACCAGATTATCCCTTATAAAAAAGTTATATATGGGAATAGGAACTATTCGCTAAAATTCAATAAAATATGGAACCTGTGGTGTAATTATACTCTCCTTAAGTTCAGTATATGTGCACTTCTAGGTAATGTTTTTTACAACGTACAGTTGTGTTCAAAATAATAGCAGTCAGACATCACTAACCTGATCAATCACTGTTTTTGGTGGAAATGATATTTCTACATGGCAAATAATTTACTAGCAGGTGTAGTAGAGTAATAGAAATCCAACAGACCCAACAGTCATGACATGCATGCTGCTGATTCTGTGTCATTGAATCACTCATTAAAAGGGGCATGTTCAAAATAATAGCAGTGTGGAGTTCTATTAGTGAGGTCATTCATTCTTTGAAAAACAGGTGGCAATTATTGCCCTTATTTAAGGAAGGAAGGCAGCAAATATTGTACATGCTGGTTACAGTGCATTTCTCTATGAAATTCTGAGGAAAATGGGTCGTTCCAGACATTGTTCAGAAGAACAGCGTACCTTGATTAAAAAGTTGTTTGGAGAGGGGAAACATATAAAGAAATGCAGAAAATGATAGGCTGCTCAGCTAAAATAATCGCAAATGCTTTAAAATGGCAACCAAAACCTGAAAGACGTGAAAGAATGCAAAAAACTACCATTCGAATGGATAGAAAAATAGCCAAAATGACAAGGACTCAGCCAACAATCAGCTCCAGGAAGATGAAAGAAGGTCTAAAGTTACCTGTGAGTACTGTTACAATTAGAAGACGCCTATGTGAAGCCAAGCTATCTGCAAGAAGCCCCCGCAAAGTCCCACTGTTGAAAAAAAGACGTGCTGAAGAGGTTACAGTTTGCCAAAGAGCACATTGACTAGCCTAAAGAGAAATGGCGCAACATTTTGTGTACTGATGAAAGTAAAATTGTTCTTTTTGGGTCTAGTGGCCGGAGACAGTTTGTCAGACGACCCCCAAACACTGAATTCAAGCCACAGTACACTGTGAAGACAGTGAAGCATGGTTGCACAAGCATCATGATATGGGGATGTTTCTCATACTACGGTGTTGGGCCTATTTATCGCATACCAGGGATCATGGATCAGTTTGAATACATCAGAATACTTGAAGAGGTCATGCTGCCTTATGCTGAAGAGGAAATGCCCTTGAAATGGGTGTTCCAACAAGACAATGACCCCAAACACACCAGTAAACGTGCAACATCCCCGGATCTTAACCCAATAGAAAACTTGTGCGGTGACATCAAAAATGCAGTTTCTGAGACAAAACCAAGAAATAGAGAAGAACTGTGGAATGTAGTCCAATCATCCTGGGCTGGAATACCTGTTCACAGGGGCCAGAAGTTGGGTGACTCCATGCAACACAGATGTACAGCAGTTCTCAGAAACAGTGCTTATACAACCAAATATTAATTAAGTGATTCAAAGGAAAGCAAAATCTTCAAACATTTTTCAGTTTATATAGTGAATGTTTGAGTTTGTAAAGAAGACAAACACTGCTATTTTTTTGAACAGTCTAATATTCACTTTTCTTCAATTTTTTTATAGGAACAACACAAATGTGATATATTTTTCTTCATGTTTTGATTTGGAATAGAATGTGTAGTGTTCCCAATGCATTTGTGTGCTTTATTCACTTTTTTTCAACACACTGCTATTATTTTGAACACAACTGTATATATCTTTTTTCTTTTCAGATTTCAAACTGATCGTGTATTTTCAAATTTGGAAGTCATGCCCAAAGGCTTTCCATTTGTGGACCCAGGTCTACTCATGGCTACTAACCTCCTTCACTGCAAATGCCTACCTGTTCACCTTTTATGATGACGGTTTTAGGGCTTGTTGGTGATTTGTGATTTTATCCAGTTGGCTATGCTATTGAATGTATTATTCTCTTCACCTGCTGGCAAAGTTCCCATATATTTGACTTTATATTTATTTTTGTCCATGTTATGTTCTAATGTACATGACAACTTGCTCACTTCTGTTGTAACACTTGAAAACCAATAAAAATATTTTAAAAGCAAATTGATGGTGGATGTGGGGTACTAGCTTGGCTTTGCACTGGTACTGCACCGTGAAAACAGGTCATGACTGGGCTTTGCAGGAATCTGAATATTTAATGTTTTATTATGATTTTGCGGTACTATTAATAGGCACTCTGTCACTAAAATAAACAAAAAACAAAAAAGTTCCCCTTTAATGAAGATAGTAAATACATTTCCCATTGCCCACACCATTGAACATTTATCTATCATGATCCTGTGGTAACTCTGCCCTTGGAATCCAAGCTCAGCTTTCAGTAGTTCACTTTATAAAGCTGTGATATAAGAAATGCAGGCAACTCCTTAATGAAGGCATCAAAACTTTGGAAAATGATTTATCTCTGTAGGACATCGTCGTCAGGTCAGTAGAACTTATTTTTCTCCATTGCACATATGCAATACTGCTTGATCATCAACTTGCCCAAGGCTTGCTTATTGGACAATAAAGGAGCATCACCACACTGATGATATCAGTAAACTCCTCCTCTTAGCAAACTTCCAGTATTAGAATGATGGCAAAGTGCAGAACATTAAAGCCTGCCTTACTTAGACTGATGGTCAAGTCTGATTTTCAAGTCCTGCTGTAGAGAAGTCTACAGGATCTAAAGAAAGATTTGAGTTCTCACAGTAACTGTATTGAAAGTACAATGTATGTGTAGCCAACATTTTTTTTTAATAAAGTGTTAAGTTTTTACTGCTATATGTGTCCCCATAGGGGAGATTCATCCCTCTATTTTAAATGGTCAGCGCTATCACTAAACAAATGATGAGAAATCCAACATTTTAAGGTGGTCCCCAAAACGAAAGGTTGGTGTAAATCTGCCAATGCGGGCCACCTGTTCAGATGACCATTGTTTAAGAGGGGAGGTTTCTTCACTTTTAAAGAATTCTTCTAAATTCTTGATGAGCCTTTGTTACAGAAAGTAAAGAGAAATTACCCCAATGGTGCACAAACAGCAAAAAATAATCTGACAGGGTTTTTAACCCTTTCCTATTCTATCCAAAAATGAAATGTTTTGGCTATACACACATTTATGGATTATATAACTAGATTAAATGATCATCTTTTATATCATATTTAAAATGGGAAAGAGGAAATCTCATTTTACATGATATTTCTTTTTAGAAGAACAAACAAAAAAGCCATAATATGCAACAGCACCATCTAGATTGTCAAGACCATGTAAAACCTTCTGAAATGCCACTGAATTATGGGAGTCAAGATGAATTATCCATAATATAAGTAAGCATTACTGGCCAAGCTGGAAGAATGTGAGCTACGGATCTCCAACAATTTACTAGGCTCCAAGGATGGAGAAATAGGATTAGCCATGGGCTGAACATTTCGAAGCAGCTGGATAAATGCTAGTCTCTTGCCCCACATCTGGACAGCAGATGTCTCTTCACGTGACCTGTGTGCTCTGTTGGCCAGATGGAGAAGTGAGCCTAAAGGGCTTGTTAAACAGCCTCTCAAAGGGCCAGCTACATTACATGGACTGGTCAACTAAGGCCATTTGCTGACCCCAATTCCTCTGCCATACTGGACATCATATGTAAAACTGAAGCAGAGGAAGGCATTTACAGTGGTTATTCTAACAATTTACACTCTACCTTTGACATTCCATTTGACATGCCAACTTCCAACCAACAGTACATAAAACATAAATACATAGATAAAGACACATCTCTAAAAAAATATTTAAAAACTCCATTGCAACCTAATATGTAAAGGAAGTAGTGGTACTTTCACCATCTGTGCTGTGCATTGTTATGAGTTACAGCTAACCTGTTGCACATAAATGTAAAATATAACTAAAAGAAAAACGTTTTTTTAGCTTTGGATGGAGTGGAAATGTATTAGATAACCTAGTAGGTTTTTATTACTGTCTGTACCCCCGTCAGGGAGATTTGTCCTCTCTGTATATCCTGTTTATCATTATCAGTGAAAATGAAAGTAAAAGAAAATCCCAAATTTTCGATTGTCCCCAGAAAAGTAATAGAGTGGAAATTTTCCAGTGGGGACACTAGTTCTGGTGATCTGTGGGGCGCCAATGGATTCCATTAATTTGCAGGGATTCCATCTCACTTCCTGTTTTGGCTATAGGATAGGAAGTGAAAGAAAATATCACCAATGGGACACAAATGGCAAAAAAGGAGTTATAACCCTCCTATATTCTATCCAAAATGAAAAAAGTATTGTCTATAGTTCTCTTTTAAAGAATGTTACCCCAACATTTCATATTATTTTTTTGTGTCTGTTGTACCATGTGCTTGTGTTAAAAAGTATCTTGTTCTCTTTGCATTGATTCCTTTGTGTGAAATATTTGGTGTTCTTGCCAGACTCCCTGCTTTCCTTTTTCAAACTGACCACACTAGGCATGAGAGCACATCCATTCCAGCATGGCTCTGCTGGGGAACTGCTTGTCTGTCAACCAATGATCAGACTTGTGCTGACACCCCCCCCCCCCCCCAGCCATTTACTAAGACCATTAGGATCAGTGTGCTACTTTTTCCTTTTTCTCCACCTCTACCTCTCTTTGCCCCTTATGCAGCTGAGAACAGAGATTTATGTTTTATATATAAAGTACATACAGCATATATACATACACATATGTTTTGCCTTTCATTTCTATTTTAAACTGAATGAGTTGTTTTACACAGGTGAGAGTTTACATATACACGTGCCAAAGTAATCAGATTTCCTATTCCACCCTAAACAATATTTAAACAGAAAACATTGGGGTGGCAAAGATGGGAACAATCAATACACACACAAATCAGTTCTTTTTGAAAAATCATGTGCACAGGCACAATCACTGTGTTGTACTACTTAGCAGGGGTCCTCCTCTCTAGGTAATCTGCTTGTTATGCTTAGAGGATGGAGAATAAAGCTTGTCAGGGACAGCAATAGCGGGAAAGAGATGCTGTCTTCAGTTTTGGCCTACTATCGCTTGCTCTCCGCTGTTGTACTATTTACAAGTTCTTCAACACATTGGCTACTGCACTCAGAGCCTCTGTGTAATTACTGCCGCCGCACCACACTGCACCTACCCAACAAATATATCACTTTATTCATCATCCTCTACACAAAGTGAGCAGTTGACCCACCTTGGGGGACTTACTGCAAGGGAAAAGGTTTGTTTCCATGGAGTTAAGCTTTAAAGTGTTTGTGAAACCAAAATGTTTTTTTTATACATTTTGGATAAAGTGGGAAAGTGTTAAAACCACTGTCAGGTTTTTATTTCTGTCTGGGTCCAAGGTGGCTGCATTCACGCTCTTTATTTGTCTTGGTGACCACAGTCTCTGACACAGAACACAATATCCAAAATGTTTGAGTTTCTCCAAGAAGAGGAGGCAAGGGGAGGTCTTCCAACGGGGAAACCTGTTACAGTGACAGCTGTCTAATAAGAAAATTTCCATCACTTTGGAGAGATTTCCTTTTATTTCCTGTCTTATGTTTGGGACAGACAGTGTAAGGAAGTTTCTCCAATAGGACACAGAGAAAAAAAAACTAATAGGAGGTCTTAACCTTTCTCTATTCTATTCAAACCTAAAAAGATGAATACAAATACTGTTACATCTACACATTGCAATAAAGAGTGCATATGAACTTAAGGTTGTACAATCAATGTGTATATTGGTATCAGTATCCCATTTATAAGCAATACATGAAAAAGAGGATTAGAGCACTTTCAAAATACATCCATTATAATAAAAATGAAACAATAAACATGAGAAAAACCATATACAGTGGGGATCGAAAGTTTGGGCACCCCAGCTAAAAAGTTGTATTAATGTGCATAAAGAAGCCAAGGAAAGATGGAAAAATCTCCAAAAGGCATCAAATTACAGATTAGACATTCTCATAATATGTCAACAAAAGTTAGATTTTATTTCCATCATTTACACTTTCAAAATAACAGAAAACTAAAAAATGTCATCTGCAAAAGTTTGGGCACCCTGCAGAATTTATAGCATGCACTGCTCCCTTTGCCAATCTGAGACCTGCCAGTGTCATGGGTTGTTCTCAGTCATTGTCTGGGAAGACCAGGTGATGTCAATCTCAATTGCCTGTCAATTGCCCCAACAATCAGCATCATGGGTTCTTCTAAGCAGTTGTCTAGAAAACTGAAACTGAAAATAGTTGACTCTCAGAAAGCTGGAGAAGGCTATAAGAAGATAGCAAAGCGTTTTCAGATGTCAATATCCTCTGTTCGAAATGTAATTAAGAAATGGCAGTCATCAGGAACAGTGGAAGTTAAAGCAACATCTGGAAGACCAAGAAAAAAATCAGACAGAACAGCTCACAGGATTGTGAGAAAAACAATTCAAAACCCATGTTTGACTGCACGATCCCTCCAGAAAGATCTGGCAGACACTGGAGTTGTGGTACACTATTCCACTATAAAGAGATACTTGTACAAATATGGTCTTCATGGAAGAGTCATCAGAAGAAAACCTCTTCTACGTCCTCACCACAAAAATCATCGTTTGAACTTTGCAAATGAACATATAGACAAGCCTGATGCATTTTGGAAACAAGTTCTGTGGACCGATGAGGTTAAAATTGAACTTTTTGGCTGGAATGAGCAAAGGTACATTTGGAGAAGAAGGGGCACAGAATTTAATGAAAAGAACCTCTGTCCAACTGTTAAGCATGGGGTTGGATCAATCATGCTTTGGGGTTGTGTTTCAGCCAGTGACACAGGGAACATCTCACGAGTAGAAGGAAAAATGGATTCAATGAAATTTCAGCAAATTTTGGATGGTAACTTGATGCCATCTGTGAAAAAGCTGAAGTTAAAGAGAGGATGGCTTCTACAAATGGATAATGATCCTAAAAACACCTCGAAATCCACGGGGGATTACATCAAGAGGCGTAAACTGAAGGTTTTGCCATGGCCTTCACAATCTCCTGACCTCAACATAATTGAAAATCTATGCATAGACCTTAAAAGAGCAGTGCGTGACAGACAGCCCAGAAATCGCAAAGAACTGGAAGACTTTTGTAAGGAAGAATGGGCAAAGATACCTCAAACAAGAATTGAAAGACTCTTGGCTGGCTACAAAAAGTGTTTACAAGCTGTGATACTTGCCAAAGGGGGCAGTACAAGATATTAACTCTGCAGGGTGCCCAAACTTTTGCAGATGCCATTTTTTTGTTTTCTGTTATTTTGAAAGTGTAAATGATGGAAATAAAATCTAACTTTTGTTGACATATTATAAGAATGTCTAATCTGTAATTTGATGCCTTTTGGAGATTTTTCCATCTTTCCTTGGCTCCTTTATGCACATTAATACAAATTTTTAGCTGGGGTGCCCAAACTTTCGATCCCCATCATTTATACCCACATGCATGCATGTGGGTATAAATGTTTACAAGGCAGGAAAATTGAGGCGGTGCTGCCATGGGTCATGGGAGAACACACAACCCCAAAGATCCATGTAGAAAAGATATGTAAACACCAGGAAGAGCACTTCAGTTTGTCCTCAGTTAAGTGGTTACATATCAATAAACACAAGGTAAAGTGTTTATAGGGTAACATCCATAGAGTGTCCATCTGGTGGTTTTGTTAATTTGACAACTTACCTGTACCTTCTGAGGTTTCTGGAAAATCTTGACAGATGCTAACATCTATTGAACCTTTTCTACCCTCCTTACTCAGTTCATGTACCTAGTGCTTCTTGATTTGCATATGTAGCTACCCATGCAGTGACATGCTGAATTGGTGTTTACTATCATCTCATATCCGTTCTACATAGATCTTTGGGGATGTGTGTTTTCCTGTGGTACCTGGCAGCACCTCCTCCCTTTTCCTGCCTTGTAAACACTTTTACATACCTGATTGCATATGGATGTTTCTATTATGTTTAGAGTTTACTCAACATTAACTCTTGAAGAAGGTGGAAATATTTCAACAAAATGTGTTGATTCAGTTGTTCAATGTATTCTTCATTAGTGCTGCAATCATATTGTAGACAATGTATTTGTAAAAGATTTTGCTGCATGGGGAACACGAGCATGGTGGTGTAACCTGGTGTTTTATTGTATGTGAGCGTTGGTGCGTCAGGCTCTATTTTGCACAATTCTATATTTGTTAAAATAAAAGTTAATTCTTTTTAATCATACTGTATACATTTCATGATTTTCTTTTGGTACCGTGAAAGTCTCTTAATCCTCCTCGTCTATGTATTATATCTACACGTTATATCTATGCCATTTAAAAGATTTTTGCGCCAGGACAGAAAGAACTAACAAAACTGAATTCCCTGAAATATTTCCCCAGCAAACAAAATGGCTTCCTCGAATCATATATAACAGGTATATTCTGATCAAAGGAAGAGAATTAGGAAATTTGTGAAATGAAATGTGCCCTTAAACATGGACATATCGAGTATCTTGTGGTCGATGTCTGAATTACATGGGCCTCTGTAACTATTCAGCGTCAGTCTGAAGACTTCTTGACAGCTATGTAAACTGCGGCGGCCTGTGTTTATATAGCTCTAGTAAGCAGTACTTTGCAGTGTTTAATATTCTCTTCCCTCTGGATCAGCTGAGAGCCAGTGAACCGTAAGGAAACTCCTCACACACTATATATAACATCATTCTTTGCCTGTCATCATCTCCAAGCCGACTCCTCTGTGCTATGGGTATGCTAAATAAGCCATGAATCCAAGGCCTTATGTTAACTATGGACACAGAGCAAAATGAGCGCAGCCGCTCTCTCCTACCAGTAATTGTACAATGAAAATACAATTACGTATATGAATTGAAGAATTATCAAAGGGCAGAACTACTGTATGGATGTCAACGTTACCACACCTTCACACAAACGATATACTTTTACATCTTTTGTATTTACTTTCATTATTTAAAGTTTTACTATATTGTATAAACTCAACATTTCTAATTTTATGAGACTATTGATGTTCATGCCACAATTTTATTATAATATGTATGTCTAGCTATGACAGAGCTTAGTGAATGCAGTTAAACTTTCTTTTGAAAAGAAAAAAAAAAAAAGTATTTTCTTGCACATAATTGGATGAAGGAAATCAGCAGGGCTTCACCACATTCACTAAGCTTTGGGGAAAAACAGTGCAAGTGCACTTGCAAAGTGCAATGTCTGTTTGCCTTTAATAAATCAACCCCACTGTGATCTGGATGGGTTTTTTTTCAGTTTACCCTTGAGAAAATCATGGATAGATGTGACGAAACGCTTTGGGGTGGAGCATCGTGATGTCATCATGGCTGGAGTTTTCTCAGTAAGCTAGTGCCGATCTCCAGGCATTAAGGGGACATCCCCATGTAATTTTAAGTGATATTACAGTGTGCACTTGGATTTAAAGTGGATTCGTTAGGTGAGTGGTATTTTTATTGCTTTTATTGTAAGAAAGTAGTTTTAAAAACGATGAAGCGCTATATTGGTTTTCCTTATGTTTTTGAGTGGAGGAGCCATTCTTGCATGCCGATTTGGAGTCATTTTAAAAATATAAAATTGACAATCGCATCTGAGGTGGCGAAGAAGGCTGAAAATAATATCATCACGGTTTTGGAAGAACAATATGCACAATCACCTATTTTCATGTATGGGGCAATAGAGCTGAGGTGAGCGCATGTAGTGAATGGTGATGGGACTTACTTGGACGATGTAAAAGCAGTGGATGTTGCAGTTTTTCTATTTGCACAGAGGTGTTTTTTGGACTTTATTTAATATACAGTATGACTTTATGGGTTGTTAACAGACAATGACATACACATATTTTTCACAATCTTTTTTATTTCCTTTGTGGGAGTATACATTTTTATAAAGGCACTCTTAAATAATCACAGTGCTTTGTAAAGAAAAAGATTATGCTGCAGTAGTTTTGTATATAATGGTCTGTTTTGACCCGTTCATGAAACTTTTATCTATCCATGAATGTTATTCAAACCTGTTTTACATAAATCAATGTTACATTTTAATGCTATTTACATTTAGGCCATTTAAAGACCTCTGCAGCTAATGCCACCAGATATCATATTAGTGATTGATGAAAAAAAAAAGTAAAGGAAGGGAGGAAGTTACACAGATAAAGCTTCAGGAAGAATACTACATGTAACCCTGAGAAGTGCTCTATGGATTCTGGCTACAGAGCAGGGGCGGACTGACCATTTGGAAACTTGGGCACTGTCCGAGGGCCCGGGGTCAGTAGGGGGCCCCATGAGATGCCCCTGGTACTTTTTTCATAGGCTTTTTTGAGTTTGGGCAAGGACACAGGGGCCCCATGATCCCCTCTTGCCCGGGGGCCCCATGAGTTGTCAGTCTGCCCCTGCTACAGAGGATTATAGAAAACTTGCATTAGGGTAAATTGAATGGATGTTTTGATTTAGCACAGTTGAAGTGTTCACCAGAGGGCATCCCTAGGGTTGGTGTCACCCAGTGCGGTAACACTTGGTGTCACCCCTCCAAAGATACCCCCAGGCTGGATCGGATCTGTGGATTGAGCATAATGGATCGGAGTCCGATCCATTATGCTCCCCAATCTGCAGATCCGATCCATCTTGCGGAGATTGCAGGCTTGCAACCTATACGGTCTGCACATGCTGTAGAAGTGATGTCAGATGGAGGAGGTTCCTGCTACCACAGCTGTATTTCCTAGTTAGAGACAAGTCCCGGATCTTGCATAGCCTTGCCTAGATCAGTTAACCCTGTATAGGTTGCAAGCCAATGATCCCCGCAAGATGGATCGGATCTGCGAATCGGGGAGCATAAGGGATCGGACTCCGATCCATTATGCTCCCCAATCCACAGATCCGATCCATCTTGCGGGTATCGTTGGCTTGCAACCTATATGGGGTTAAGTGATCTTACAACACCGGTCTGGTCTGCACATGCTCGAGAAGTGATGTCAGATGGAGGAGGTTCCTTCTATCACAGCCGCATTTCCTGGCTACAGACAAGTCCCGGATCTTGCACAGCCTTACCTCAGTTAACCCTGTATAGGTTGCAAGCCGATGATCCCCACAAGATAGATCGGATCTGCAAATTGGGGAGCATAATGGATCGGACTCCAATCCATTATGCTCAATCCGCAGATCCGATCCTTGGCTTGCTTTAAAACTTTCCTTTTCGTGGAGCTCGTGGAGAGGATCCGATGTCACCCGGTGCGGCGCACACCCGCCTAGGGACGCCACTTGAGTTCACTATATAGCAAGTACATCACTGATTTTTTTCACTTGCTGCCTAAAATTACTCTTTATTTTTAAGTTTGTTCTCCAATAGGATTTTATTATAGGACTCTTCTGTATCTGACACTTTGTCCTAAGTGTGAAAATCAACCCATTTACCTCCCCCCTTCTGAAGAAGTTTACAGTCTAACACCCCTAGGTAAGTCATGCTCACACCACAGAGGCAGCTTTAGTGAAGGTTAATCAATCAACAAGAATGTTTTTTATTGGTAGAAGAGATTAAATCACCCAATGAAAGCTTGTCAAAACATGCAAACTCCACGCAGATAATGCCCTTAAAAAATAGTGTTAAAGGAAAAGTATAGCCAAAGCCTTTTTGGCTGTACTTTTCTTGTGACCCGTTTTCAGCTGACAGCGGGCTGAAGTAACTCCGCTGGTCCAGGCTGGGGAAAGATCCCTCCCAGAACCTGGAGCAGCACCTAGCTCAGCCTCTCAGCAAGCCGCTGAGAGCCTGAACCAGCCACTCCCTCCCCCTCCACAGCCCAGCGCTCCAGTGAGCACTGGGGGGCTGAGCAGACAGCGGTGACTGACAGTGACCTATCTGACAGGTACATGAATTGGGCACAAGCACCACAACACCATTTATGAATTCCCCAGGGAGTGTTTTCATGGTAATTAAAACCAAACTCCAGGCAATAAAAAGTTCTCTAGCAGTGGGACTGTGCCCACACTGCAGGGCTTAAGTGCACATTTTGTCCAGGGGAAAGGAAGAAGCCTCATACTCACCTAATCCTCCACTGCACTGGCAAACGGTGCTCCCCCATGATTCAGCAGTGGACTTTTCCTAGTGTTCTCAAGTCCTGAGCAGGTGTATTGAGCCTGCTCTTGACTTAATGACATCAGGAACAGGCATTTGCTCAAGAAGACCACTAGAGCGTGGGGGTGTAGGAGCTGCAGGGATTGGTCTTGTGTAGGGAGGATCAGGTAAGTAAATCTCTCTTCATCTCTCCCCTAGAGAAAAAAAAGAGAAATGAACCCTTGAACAGCCCAACTGAAGGGAAAACAATTTTTTTGTCTTCAATGCAGCTTTAAAGTAATAGCAGGACTGTAGTTAGAAAGAGATCTGTTTAAAATTGCACTTTAACGCCCAGTGCACCCATTGCTAACTAAACAGTTTTGACCCTCATAAAAGTAACTAATACTAGTTACAAACAATAAAATAATTTTTGTAAACTACAAAAAGCGATAATGTAGAAAATATAAATGACAGTGGAGCTTTCTCCTTGAGGAAGTCACAAAGCATGTAATGAAATGCGTTGGAGTCATTATGTTTTACCGGAAGTGGAATAAAAGTGGTATTTTCATTGATGTGAAGCTGATAGTGAAGTGAAGAAGTTTTATTCTGCACCTGGAACCTGATATCTATGAAGATGTAAGAAGCACTGCTGATATAATCATCCAGAGGTGGTGAAAGCACTAAGTAAAGGGCCATAGGGCATCACAGTAGCTAAATGGTTAGCACTTCCGCCTGGCAGTACTAGGGTCGTTGGTTCAAATCCCAGCCACGGCACCACCTGCCTGGAGCTTGCATGTTCTCCCTGTGCCTGTGTGGGTTTCCTCGAGGTACTCCAGTTTCCTCCCTCACTCCAAAGACATGCTGGTAGGTTAACTGGCTCCTGTCTAAATTGTCCCTAGTATGTGTATGTATGAATGTGAGTTAGGGACCTTAGATTGTACACCCCTTGAGGGTTAGGGACTGATGTGAATGTACAATATATATGTAAAGCGCTGTGTAAATTGGACGGCGCTATATAAGTACCTGAAATAAATAATAATGTGCAAATTTCCCTATTTATTTTATACATAATTTCTGTGAGGTAAGCAGAAGGTCTGGATGGTGAAGGAGCACTCATGGTGATATCACATAGATACAAGGAGGAGGAATTTTGCACTTTATTGAGGAAGTTATACGAGCTCTTTTTGGTTATTTTAAGAGGCACATATGTACTAATTGTCTGAGGATTTGAACATTCACAGAAAAATGTATTGATATTTTTTGTTGAGAACAGAGGGTAACATATAATATTGTTTAAAGTATACATTATAAGTTGTGCTGCACTTTTACATATACAGTATTTTCTGGCGTATAAGACTACTTTTTATACTTAAAAATATACCCCAAAAATTGGGGGTCGTCTTATACGCGGGGTATAAAATGTGAACCTTGAGTTTGTTTGGGTCAAGCTGGCTGGATGTGTGGTAATACTGCACATACAATATACTGTGCTGAGCCAAGCTGGCTCAAAACAAATGTCCCTATGAGAGATTAATCTGTCAGCCCGCTGGATGTGCGATATATACAGTATACTGCGCTGAGCCAAGCGGTTTCAAAACGTACCGGTACGTCCCTACTGTAATCAGCCCGCTGGATGCATGTATGTACAGTAGCTGCGGCTACATACAGTATACACTGGGCCAATCACGGCGAGTGATGTATTCTACTAATGAATACAAAGCCTGCTCGGATTGGCTGAGTCAGAGAGGTGGGCTGATGATATCACAACCTCAGCCAATCCGAGCAGGCTTTGTATTCATTAGTAGAATACATCGCTCGCCGTGATTGGCCCAGTGTATACTGTATGTAGCCGCAGCTACTGTACATACACGCATCCAGCGGTCTGATTACCGTAGGGACGTACCGGTACATTTTGAAACAGCTTGGCTCAGTATACTATATATACCACACATCCAGCGGGCTGACAGATTAATCTGTTATAGGGACTTTTGTTTTGAGCCAACTTGGCTCAGCACGGTATACTGTATGTACATTACTGCACATCCAGCGGGCTGTATATATACTGTCTGCTGTATGTAGCCGAAGCTACCGTATTACCGCACATCCAGCGGTAACCATCTGATTTGGAGTTTGATCCATATGATGACTGTCTTACAAATGTATCACAAGATGTCATTCATGAATTTATGATGTCAGAGGATGAACATGAGGATTTTGAAGGATTTTAAGTACCAGTAAGTCATAACCATTTCAATAAAAAAATCACATATTTTTAAATGGTGTTGCCTTGGAAGGGGGGTAGTCTTATATGGCGAGTATAGCCCAAAACCTATGTTTTAACTGGAAAATTAGGGGGTCGTCTTATACACCCAGTCGCCTTATACGCCGGAAAAGACGATATTTACTTTCTTTGTTTTGCATGTATTGTCCACACCTACTAGTCAAACCGAGAGTAGATATTCACTACCATTGAACCAACAGAACTAACAGAGCAGGTCCGAAATACTAACCTTTCTCTTAGAATTCTGTGAACCTGTCCTCTCTCCAGTGTAGGTCATTGCACCAAAATACTGGTTAGATTGCCAGTTAGCAGCTCTGTCTGCACTCTCTGTCTTTGACATACCTCCAATGACAAGTGCTTTGGCATTTGGCCACGTGATGGGCACCAGAGGGGAGACAAGTCTACAGGTCTTCCCATTATTTGGCTAGCGTGGCTGCTGGTGGTTTTGGCAGCGTGCACAAGACTGCACACTGCTAAAGTGCCACAGCCATTTAATTGGATCTTACATATAAAACTTTCTTAGAACTTGAGCACCTTTTCTGAGTCGACCAGTTACCACCAAGGAAGGTTTCAAGTCGAATGCAAAGTAACAGCACATTACACATTTTTTTTTTTTTTTTTATAAACTGCCGTGAAAAAACTGAACTCCATCTCTACTGAAATCACCCAGACTTAAATATTATGGGAAGAGAAACGCTCCTGAGACTCAAAGCGGCTATTGTTACTGAGCTCTGCTGCCAAGCTGCCCAGAGCAAAAGGGGCTTGTTAGAAAGAGCTACTGAATAAAGGCCCTCTCAGAGGGTAAGTGAACCATGCTAAATGACTTAAACTAACAATAATGACATTGCACCCACTCTTACTCTCAGGGCAGCCTTCTGTCTGTTCATCACAAATTCATAGCAAGGGCCCTCGGGCTCCTTTGTCTGGTCCTGCTGTTCAGAAGTTCTACTTTCATTCTGTTTTGTTGTTTCCAGTTCGGTGGCTCTTTTTTTTTTTTTCTTAAAGGAGTAAAAATAATGCTTAAAGTACAGATCAAGTAGCCTTTTAACCACGACCTAACTCCCTAGAGCTGTGTTTAATGCTACTGTATAGTCACATGACCTGCTGGTCCACATTCTCAGCTGCCCTGTCATGACGAGGGGATTCAGAGGGGCTGGCAGGAGATGTCCATAATTAATGTGCCTGGTGTCCCGTAATAAATGCAGGGTTGATTTTTTTTTACTTGGATTCTGGGAACTAACTGAGCGGTCGCATAACAACCTTGCAAAGTAAACTTTTATTTGGAATGTTATATAACTGAAAAAAGTTTGGCAATGCAATCTAGCAACAAACAAGACAACAAGACAAGGCGAGATGGCTCAGATAAGATTCCCAAAGCAGGTGTATTCATTATAGACAAGAAAGCCCTGTTTTGAATGAAAGAAAACCCATCAAAAGGGCAATTTCTCTGGCCATCTTGCTGATCTCCCCTTTTCACCCCTCTTTGACTCTTTATAGACCGTATACTATATATTTATAGTCTGTACCAGGGGCGGACTGACAACTCATGGGGCCCCTGGGCAATAGGGGATCATGGAGCCCCTGTGTCCTTGCCCAAACTCAAAAAAACCTATGAAAAAAGGTACCAGGGGCATCTCATGGGGCCCCCTACTGACCCCGGGCCCTCGGACAGTGCCCGAGTTTCCAAATGGTCAGTCCGCCCCTGGTCTGTTCATTTTTCTCTGAGTGAAAATACAGCTGTTATGACTTATGCAGGCCATACATGGGTCGAATGCCAAACGATTTTTCGTCCGAATATCGAAAACGTCGCTCGCTCGGTAATCCGATGGTGCCATCAATGATTTTGAAAATCGGCCGACCAAGTTCACCCCATATAACAGGCAAAATTTCTGTTCCTTCCAGGTTACGGCTCATGCACATATTTATTTTGGAAAAACGATCGTACGATTTGACCATCATCAAGTCAAAAATCGGCCATTTTTCAAATATTTTCCAACATGCCCGATCACTGAAAAGGGGAGGAACCATGAAAATCGGACGGTGCCATTGACCCACTAACAGAGTGAAAATCAGCCGATTATTCTTAGGTGCGATTTTCGACCCTTGTATAGCCGGCATTACACTCCAGTGTTCTGTGCTGGCATAGCTGAGTAGCAGCCACACCCCTTAGCACAGATTTCCTTATACAATCTTGTCTTGCATAGGATGAAAGGGGGAATGTCTGATCAGGTCTGTTGCTAGTGCTGATTACAAAAGACAATGGATCTAGAGCTGGCCATGCACTGTAAGATTTATTTCATCCAGCTCCATGGGCTGACCCGGAGAGGTCTATGGATTCCCCCATCCCTACTAAAAGGCATGAATATATGAAACACCCCTCTCTGCTGTCTGCTGGACTACATAATAAGACCTTGCACAAAGCTGTAACAGAAAAATGGCGTTTGGTATTGCAATGTCTGTCTGCATATGTAGCTCTGTGGCTTCTCAGTTGGGCTTAAAATACATTCTGATTCACTAACCCAAAACAGGTATGCAGTATCTCCTGATCTGTCTATATGTGTCAGGTCAATGACTTAGACAATACTGAGGCCATTGGATATGGATGACAGACAGTCAGCTGACACTTTTTTTGAAAAGCAGGGAAGCTCAAGGCAACAGTTAAAGCACCATCACAACCATTTTTTAGTTTTGGATAGGGTGGGAAGATTTGTATCCTCTATCGGGTGTTAACTGTACAGTAGTCAGTGTGACGTTGAGAAGATTTATTTCGCAAGTTTTTAATACAGGAGATTTCCCGTCATTAACCACTTCCAGTCCGGACAATTTTACCCCCTTCCTGTCCAGGGCAATTTTCAGCTTTCAGCGTTATCACACTTTGAATGACAATTGCGCGGTCATGCAACACTGTACCCATATGAATTTTTTATCATTTTTTTGAGACAGATAAAGCTTTATTTTGGTGGTACTTATTCACCACTGGGATTTTTATTTTTGCGATGTAAATGAAAAAGTCCAAAAATTTTGAAAAAAATTGTTTTTTTTCAAAATTTTGCAAATAAATAGTATTTCATCATAAATCTTGGCCAATATTTATTCCGTTATCTTTTTAGTAAAAAAAAAATAACCCAAATTAGTTTATAACCAAAAATTATAATTTCTAAACATTTTTTTTTAAATTTTTTAATATTTTATTATAATTATTATTATTATTTTTTTTTACATACTGTCACCCTAGCAGTACAGTGTCATCATGGTTTTTTTTTTTTACACTGATTGCTTTTACACCCATAAAGGCGGTAAAAGCAATCATTTCTTCTTTTCTCTGGCTGCATTCTTGCAGCCATTGAGAACTGCTGTGTGAGCTGTGATTGGTCACAGCTTGTCACATGGTACAAGGCTGTTGTGAAAAGCCTTGTACCATGTGACCTCTGTGATCATTCACAGATTTCACACGTAGTAAGCAATGATGTCACAAGTGACATCTTGCTTACTACTCTGCATGTGATCACTGATTGGCCAATCAGTGATCACATGATCGGGACCTCGCACAGAGGTCCACTCCGACGATCGGTGTTCCACTGTGTCCGGAGGACACAGCGGGCACCGGAGCGTGGTGCTGTGTGCTCCCAGGGAGCGCGCACAAGGAGGGTGCGGGGAGGCCATTTATATACATGGGCCAGACGGGATGTAGGTAAAGGCTCATTTACACTTGCAGTAGCCCTCTAAACAGCAGCCTAGAGAGGAAGTCAGGAGAAACACGGTTTCTTCATGATTTCATGGGCCCTGAAGGCAGCATTCCAGTTGACTATGCTGCATCCAGGTGACCCCTGGTGGCCATCTTGGATCAGCAAAGCCTTTATAAGTCCCTGCCCCCAGAGCCGATGCTACCACAAAAGAACTAGGCAGCTGCCTAGGGCACACTGCTGCCTAGCGTGCAGCCATGACTGTGAATCACAAACAACTCTGGCACTATCTTGCACGGGCACAGTGGGCTACAGCCCTCTTACCACATCCAAGATAGCGGCGCCAAAGACCCGAAGATCGGCAAAGAACTGGCCTGGGTGGAGAGATCCCTGGATTCTTGGACTTGTGAGTACCTTTTTATTCAAAGTCAGCAGTAACAGTATTTGTAGTTGCTGACTATATTTTTTTTTCAGAAAAGAGTGCAGCTCTTCTTTAATACCTCTATGCAAATTGCAATGATGGCTCTATTTTCGAGGCCTACAGTAGGCAATTAGTTGTCCTCTACACTTGCTAATGCCCAAACATTAGGTAGCAGTGTGCGGTCATATGAAATTAACATTAAAGTGGTTGCAAACCCTTCCATATACCCAGTGAATTGACTGGCCTCAGGTGATACACAGAGATGAAACAAATCCTTCTATAGAAGTTGTACCTTTCTAAATGCAGTCTTCTCTTCTCTACATCCATTCAATGTTTTGATGTTTTAAAGCTCGTCTGAGAAATCAGAAAACAAGGGGCGAAGATCTGAAGTTACACTCTGCAGAGCTCAGTGAGGAGAGCTCGGAGAACTAATTGGAAGGAAGAGACACACCCCCCTCCACACAGCACACAGGAACAGAGCTGAGGCTGTTAATCTGCTGGAGGTCCCTCCCTTGTCACCATTTTTCTCTTGGTGTCAGGAAAACTTTTCAAAAGTTATTCATGCTGATAGCAGAGGAATAAAGCAGTAAACAGAAATGACACTTAGTGCTCTTAACTGAGACAAATACAAAGTTTGGCCCCTCCCCTGTCACCATTTTTCTCTTGGTGTCAGGAAAACTTATCAAAAGTGATTCATGATGATAGCAGAGGAACAAAGCAGCATACAGAAATGACACTCAGTGCTCTTAATTGAGACAAATACACACTATAGAGGGATATGCCTTGTTCATATTTGTCTGAGGTGACATGACTCAACACAGCAGAAAAAAAAACTTTAACCCTTTGGAAGCACCTGCTTACATGTGTCTGTTAAGAATTTTCTTCCATAGACAAAATGTGCCCATGTAAAGCCAATTGTTTGGTGGATAAAAGTGGCCATGCATCCAGCTATATCCGTGTGGACCCAACTGCAAACCTTTTCTGTTCAGTTGCAAGGAGCTGAATGGGCCAGAGGTGGGGTGGGAGGATGTAAGTGGACTACATCCTCCGAACTTCAGGTCTGTCCAGGTCTGTCAGAACCAGGGATTTTTTTCCTCAGAGACTAGGTGAAGGAACTTCTCCTTTCTGAATCACCCCTTGTCTCCACCCCCGAGCACTGTCCCCTGGTTCCACCCTGTACCCAAATCCAAGTACCACCCTTTTTAGAGAATACAGAACTAAGTATCAGTTTGTGCTGCTAAGTAATATGTATAGAATTTGTTATTGATAACAAGAAAAGTAGTAAAATAGATCCTCTTCAGCCAGCAACAATAGGCCACTCAGCAACAATAGATCCCCTCTACAACAATAGACCCCCCCAGCAACAACAGACCTCCCTCAGAACAAAATACCACCCCAGCAACAACAGATCTCTCAGCAACCATCGTCAGTAGACCTCTCCCTCAACAGTAGATCCCTCTCAGCAACAACTCTGCATAGCAGAGCAATACAAAGCAGTGTGCTGGAGCTGACAGGGGAGAGATCTATATTGTTTACATACAGACATCTCCCCCCGTTAGTGATACTCGCCGATTGCTGGGTGCCGGTGAGGAATCACCATCCAGGACCCGGTGATCGACTGCTAAAACCGACAGTGGCAGCTCAGGTAGGGCGTGCGCACCCCCTACCCAGACATGCAAAATAACATTATGTGTATGTCTGTGTGTATATATATATATATATATATATATACACACATACACACACACACACGTGATTTTGCACAGCCATGCCGCCAACAGGTCAAACAACTGACAGAGGGACTGTCCATGTGAAAGGGGCCTTAGCGAGCAGTCGAGATAAAGGCAGGGCTTGTAAGGACTTGCACGGTACTTTGCGTTCTGCTCGCAGCCAATCACTGTACTAGGTTGCATATGTGCTGCAAACCCATGATACACAGACATAAAGGGAGTTATTTACTAAAACTGGAGAGTGCAAAATCTGGTGCAGCTGTGCAAAGAAACCAATCTGATTCCAAGTTTTAAAGTTAAAGCTTAACTGAACAAGCTGAGGTTAGAAGCTGATTGGCTGCCATGTACAACTGCGCCAGATTCTGAGAGGTTCAGTTTTAGTAAATATCCTTCAAAGGTTCTACTTCTACATACTATAATTAAATGAGTATTTTTTTTCTATCTTCTTAGATTTGCAATTTCCTTTTAAGAAGGCAACACTGCACCTTAGAGTATTTTATTAAAGGGCATTTTGGTTGCTTTTGGCCCACTTTACCATAATCCAACACAATATCCTATCTCCGGTTCAATGGTATTCAGCAAAGTGAAGAGCAGTCTTTCTGGATCTGCATCCCTTTGGTGATGGAAGGAGAAGAGCAGCCGCCCCTCTCTCAGGAATGCAGTCCTGCGGTTTCACATCACAAAAATCTCCATTATTAGGTCAAGGGAGAAAAGAGAAGCCAAGAGGGACTTTGTGGTTAAAATTGATCCTAACAGAGTAAGACAAGTCATTTTTTCACCTTAACCCGGAGTCCTGGGGGAGCAACGCTGCTCAGAAGCCAAAGCTTTTTCTCTGTTTGCAAGAAAAGAAACAGCCATAAAATTGTAGAAAAGTGGTGGAGAGGCTCAATGATGGCTACTTCCTCCTAGAACAACATTTCTAATTGTCTAAATGTACACGTCAAGTCATGAAGAAAAGGATCTGGCCAAGTCATGGGGGGCGGAACAATGTCACTGGGACAGTCTGCCAGCTACCGAGTGTTAAAAGGTGTCATAAAATAATGTGAGGGGCAATAGGGCATCATTAAACAGCTATAAACATCCTGAACTGTCTATGAGGCATTATCCAAGTACAACAAAAGGGTTTAATGTCACAATGTGATGTCATATGCTCTGAACTGTAAACATGTGTTGTCAAGATTCTCAACTAGTCCATATCTACAGGGAGTGAAAAGTCTGTAACTGCTTATGGCCACTCGTACAGCTCTTACTACCTCTACTACAAGGTTTCTTATTTAAAACAGATGTACATCATACCTGAATGACATTTAATTTGCTAAAGTCCTGTGTATAATAAACAATTACTTTTTTCTTTTAGAAAATAGTTTTTATCCTTTTGCTGCATTTTTTAGCACTGCTGGTCCCTTCAGTCTCTTTCCAGCCACTTCCCATCCACATGCATCCCAGCAATGGCTGTGCGCTATTTTCTAAGAATGGGGTTCCTGATGGTCACAAGAGTGGACCGGTCCTGCATTATGTATGTTGAAATGGCCACTTGTAGTCTCTGTCAGAAGTCCATTTGACAATACGGGATCACAACTTGGATACAGGAACAGAGCGTTGTTATCCTATTCCTGAACAAGAACCATGGAGGACCACCAGATTTATTTTATCTAAAGCTGCACACTGAAAGTACATTAAAGTGGTTGTAAACCTCAGACATGAAATATGAGCAATGCATATCTCTCTATAGTGTGTATTCGTCTCTGTCCTGAGCACCAAGTGTCATTTCTGTCTGCTGCTCTGTTCCTCTGTTATTTGCTTGAGTCACTTCTGACACGATTTCCAGACACCAAGAGAAAAATGATGATAGGGGAGGGACTTTCAGCACACAGCCTGTGATTGAGAGGCTCAGCTCTGTTTCTGTGTAGTGTATGAAGGGGTGGGTGTCTCTTCCATCCAGTCAGCTCCCTTCCTCATTGGGCACTAAGTGGGGATAACATAAGAGTCATACCCCGGGGTGGGTTTTTCTGAGCTATGGTAGGCATTGTGGACGAGGTCATTCACCCTGCATGTGGGGTACCATTCTGTGCCATACTCATCAATACCCCGGGATAAGGCAAAGCCTGCTTTCAGCGATAATTCAATCTTAAGGCAGATCTTCAACTTAGAGATGGCCGTGCTCCGTGCACACTGAATAATAAACTGGACTCCAGTTAAAACTCTCCATTTCCTGTGTCAATGCACACCTTGACTGTAACTTGTTGCAATTAGAAGGGACATGCTGAGCCTATGCCCACTCCACCCATCCAGCATATCTCTTGCATATCTCCTTGCACTTAACCAGGACCTAGTGTGTGCACTTAAAGGAGAAGTACAGCCAAAGCTCTTTTGGCTGTCCTTCTGTGGATCAAAGGAGTGCAGTTCATTCTGCACTCCTGTGATCCATTTTCAGCTGACAGAGGGCTGAAGTCTGCTGTCGTCTGACGTCACTCAGCCAGTCCAGGATGGGGAAAGATCCCGACTTCAAAGTCGGGATCCACCCCAGAGTCTGGAGCAGCACCTGGAGCCGCTGAGAGCCTGAGCCAGCCGCTTCCCTCCCCCTCCATATCCCAGTGTTCCAGTGAGCACAGGGGGGGCTAAGCAGAGAGCAACTTCTCACCCTCAGAGCCGACGAGGGGGGGGGGGGGTGGACAGATGCAGCATTGGACTGATGCTGCATCCACCTAGGTAAATATAATGAGGAAAAAAAACAATACTTCTCTTTTAATCAGCTCTTCCTCTTCTGTACTTAGTGGCTAGGCCAGGGGTGGGCAAACTTTTTGACTTGAGGGCCACAATGGGTTCATATATTGGACCCGGGGGCCGGACCAAGAGTAGATGAATGATGTGTATGTGTCATCCATAGTAAGTATAGTAATATTCCCCCATAGTAAGCATAGTAATTAATCCCCCATAGTAATTAATCCCCCATTTGGTAATTCATCCCCCATAGTAATTCATCCCCCATAGTAATTCATCCCCCATATAGTAATTCATCCCCCATAGTAATTCATCCCCCATAGTAATTAATCCCCCATATAGTAATTCATCCCCCATATAGTAATTCATCCCCCATAGTAATTAATCCCCCATATAGTAATTCATCCCCCATAGTAATTCATCCCCCATAGTAATTCATCCCCCATATAGTAATTCATCCCCCATAGTAATTCATCCCCCATAGCAATTAATCCCCCATATAGTAATTCATCCCCCATATAGTAATTCATCCCCCATAGTAATTCATCCCCCATAGTAATTCATCCCCCATAGTAATTCATCCCCCATATAGTAATTCATCCCCCCTATAGTAATTCATCCCCCATAGTAATTCATCCCCCCTATAGTAATTCATTCCCCATATTAATTCATCCCCATAGTAATTCATCCCTCATATAACTATTCCCCCCCCAAGTAGTAAGCCAAGTCCCCCTTGTGTCAATTCACTTACCTTTGCTCCGCGCGTTCCTCTCGCCGTGTTCCCGCGCCGTTCCGGTCTTCAGGGCGGACTGTGAGAGGAGCCTAGCTCCCCTCACGTTCGTCACGCTGCCCCCGCCTACACACATCCTGACAGCCACCCTGACAGTATCACGCTCCACGGGCCGGATTAAAAGGTCCGCCGGGACGTAGTTTGCCCATTGCTGGGCTAGGCCAAGGTCCTCTGCTGTGCTGAACTATTCCCATTGCTCTGATCACTCAGGAAGCAGCCCCACAAGCAACCACCCCCATGCTATAGGACATCCCATTTGCCACAGGTACATGTTTCACAATAGGCTGCTTGTACTGGTTACTAGACTTCCATTACGCATGGTGACCATTTGCTGTTACTCCATACCATGTTAACGTTCATACCTCAATGTGCTTGACTGTGCCAGTTACTTTTATCCACCTCTTTAAATAACTTCAGACCAGGCATTAAAACATTTCAATGCTTTCCTCTTAACACTTAGCAATAAAAGTTGAACAAAAAGTGAACAGTCTTTTCCCTAGCTATTCTCTAACTAAGGCTGTGGCTGCCCTAGTATACCTGCACAGGATAAGCCCATGACATGGAAAGTCCAAAGCGGCGGTACTCAAGAGTTGTCGACTTCAGGGTGGACTGTAGGTCCCAGCAGTCCCCCTACACCTCAAGGAATCTTGCCACTCCTGAACACAGGACCCAGGAAAAGGTGTGGCAAGCTCTCTCAGGGTACGTGAGGCCAAATTCCAGCCCAGACCCCTGTCCCTTTTAATAACAACACAGGACTGGTGGGGCAGACCCAAAAAGCTAGCGAAGAAAAATCTGGGAGCAGCAGCGAAAAAGCATAAACTATTTCCCTCCTGGCCGTGGCAGCAAAGTGAATAACAGTAGGCAACCTGCCTACAAGTTACATCGCTCACCGGCTGCTGGTAAATTCTTCCCGGGTACTGAGTTTTCAGCCTCTTGATTGGTTAGTGGGAGATGACCTCTTCCCAAGCATGCACATAAGAGTCAGTCATTCTGGCAAAGCCGAAATGTGTTGGGAATGCATGGGTGAGGTATGCATGGGCAGATTAGTCTACATTCAGTAGAAAACTGTGAGCAGGCACGTAAGTTTGTATTACTGCAGAAGAGGCATAGTATGTCTCTCCTGCCATAAAAAGCTGTCTGCTCAAAGTTTGGTTCAGCTCCACTTTAAGGTGGCTGCACACATATTGATATGATCATTCTATCAATCATCCAGTGTGACTAAAATAATTGAATAAAATAAGAATCCTAAATCACAAACCCTATACTTGAACAGTTTAGTGAGATTTTGATTCATTTCAACATTGGCAGGTCAATCAACCATTGTGAAATTTTATTGATTGTTTCTGATCAATCGAACTAAAATCTGCGCATGTGCGTGTGTATTAGACAGCCGATTGCAATACAGATTGATCATTTTCAGATTTTCAGTTCATCATTTTAGTTAGATAATTTTTTTTGTCAATACCGTATAAGTTGCATCGTTAAAAAATTATAATCAATGATCGAATCATTTGTTTGCAATTTCTAGTATCTAGATCGGTCACAAATCGATACAGGTTGGCCACCTTTGTAGATCATTTGTGGGACAGGAATGGCCCCTGGGCAGATTCTTGTTCATGGCCCTCTAGTCATTGTTCCTATTGTATCTTGGTTTTGTTGCTACTATAAAATAGTTTGTACTTTGCTGTTCCAATTATTTATTGTACATTTCGGTCAAGTACAACTAGCTGAAGTTTTAGTCCTCTCACACACTTGAGCTTGGGTCCATACAGCCTAAAATTTTGGTATATTTTCCCTGTCCCAGACTGTGTCCAGGATTGTACATCTCTATGCATGACAATTGTTTATGCAAAAACTGGTGTACACGTGAACACAACCAGTGATTTCCATGGGCAGCTGTACGCACCAAATGTGGCTCACGGACAGGGAAATACACCCACATTTTACATTGTATGGACCCAGGTGCCCATTTGTATGAGGCTTTAGTCTGGTTAAAATATTTGTAAACTCACTCAAATCTGCTATAATTTTAAAAGTCATTTTAACTTTTTAGTAAATCTGTGGCCTTCATCTGGTTATCTTGCCATGGAGTCTTTGTTTAGTCACTTCCTCTTAGGCTGGCCATAGACAGCTGATTGCAGGAAAGAAATTCACATGATTCCCCCATCAACAAGCAATTGTCCTCTTTTTGCGGGAGGGGGGAGAGCTATAGTGCATTCAATGAACCATATCTAGGTTATGCACCATAAGACTTTTACATGCTCAACAAACAAACATACATCAGAATTCAACATCTGATCTATGTTCTCAAAACTCTTAGTGACTAAGGACTGCCCTTCTTTTAGAACTCTGAGTGACGTCATACAAACGTGCATGCTGCGCCACATAGGTTTTAATGGCTATTTAAAGGGGGAAGAATTAGGAACTAGAAAAACAGTGTTTTTAACTAATGAGCTGCGTTCCTTGGCCTAGCTTACTCTGCTCAACACCTTTGACCTCTGCAGTGCCCCCGGTACGCCAGAGGCCAAAGCCTCTAAGATTCCTTCCAGCCATCCTTAAAGTAATTATATGACCAAACTGAGCATTTCTCATGTATCAGTCTGTAACACCTGCCTGCAATTAGAGGAGTCCTCAGTCCTCGCTCCCCCCCTGACTCCCGTGCCCCCTGTCTCCTTTCATGTGAAAAATTGAAAAAATATGAAATGCCAAAAAAATTTAACAAAGCACATTGTAGATCAAGGAATGGAATGGTTGGCTGGTGGGATTGATACCGCGCCTTCACTGCTGCATCCGTCTTTTGGTCTCCTGCAACCCAAAACTATCACCATGTGCAGGCCTTTGGCAAAAGTATTTATTAATAAGTCTTTATGAAGACCACATGTGAGAAGAATGACAGGCTACAAAAAAGGGCAGCACCTTCCCAAACATTTCTCTCCTGTCATGTTTGTGATTTTAACTAAAAAACACAATTATGGCTGAAAAGCCACCAAGAAAATAATTAAATTTAAGTACTGTCAATATTAGCACGCTCCAGCGGTGATTTTAAAAGGTTCTGGCTGTTGGGTTTTGTCTAAGAAAAGGTCTTGTTCCCAGATGAGTCCTTCATTATCAACAACAGCTGGAACGGTTTTCAGGGTAAAACATGGAAAAAAAATACACTGGCTAATATTTTTTGATGTGTCCTCTGCCATCCCTCCTCCACAATAGTTTTTCCACTCCTTGCACACTACAGCAAGCATACATAGGGAAACTCTTAAAATCACCAAGATATTTCAGCATCTTGAAGAGTTTCAGTTAAAAACAACAAAAAAAAAGAAATCATGGAGGTTTGCAAATATACAGTACTGTGCAAACGTTTTAGCCAGTTGTGGAAAATGTTGTAAATTAAGAATACTTAATGTGTTAATAGTTTATTTTATCAAGAAACAAACTGAACAGTAAATGAACAGAAGAGAAATCCAAATCAAATCAATATTTGGTGTGACCACCTTTTACCTTCAAAACAGCATAAATTCTTCTAGGTAGACTTGAAGACAGTTTTTGAAGGAACTCGGCAGGTCAGTTCCAAACATCTTGGAGAACCAAGCACAGATTTTCTGTGGAAGTAGGCTGCCTCAAATCCCTCTGTCTCTTCATGTAATCCCAGGCAGACTCCATGATGTTGATATCAGGGCTCTGTGGGGGCCAAACCATCAGGACTCCTGGTTCTTATTTATACTGAAGAAAATTCTTAATGACATTGGCTGCTTTTTTTGGGGTCATTGTCCAGTGCTGCAGAATAAATTTGGGGCCAATCACAAGCCTCCCTGATGGTAAGGCATGATGGATAAGTATCTGCCTGTCAGGGGCAGACTGACAACTCATGGGGCCCCCGGGCAATAGGGGAACATGGGGCCCCTGTGTCCTTGCCCACACTCAAAAAAGCCTATGAAAAAGGTACCAGGGGCTCTCATGGGGCCCCCTACTGACCCCGGGCCCTCGGGCAGTGTCCGAGTGTTCAAATGGTCAGTCCGCCCCTGCTGCCTGTATTTCTCAGCATTGAGGACACCATTGATCCTGACCAAATATCCAACTCCATCTGCAGCAATGCAGCCACAAACGTGCAAGGAACCTCCACCATGCTTCACTGTTGCCTGCAGACATTCATTATTGTACTGCTTTCCAGCCCTTCGCAACAAACTGCCTCCTGCTAAAACCAAATATTTCACATTTGGACTCAACAATTCAGAGCACCTGCTGCCATTTTTCTGCACCCCAGCTCCTATGTTTTTGCACATAATTGAGTCGTTTAGCCTTGTTTCCTTGACGGGAGGTATGGGTTTTTTTTACCACAATTCTTCCACGAAGACCACTTCTGGCCAGATCTGGATAGTAGATGAGTGTACCTGGGTCCCACTGCCTTCTGACAGTTTTGTGCTGATAGCACTGCTGGACATTTTCTGATTACATTACATTACATTGAGTTTATATAGCGCCAAAGGGTTTGCTCAGCGCTGTACAATAGAGGGGGGGACAATACATGAAACATTACAGCAACTACAAACAGCACACGAGGGGTTATAGGGCCCTACTCTTTCGAGCTTACAATCTAGGAGGGAGGGGGTAGTGGTACAGGAGGAAGTGGCTGTGGGGGATGGAGTGGTAGGAGGAATGAAGGAGAGCAGCAGTTAGGTGAGGGTGGGGTAGGCTTCCCTGAAGAGGTGGGTTTTCAGGGAGCGCCTGAAGGTGAGGAGGGAAGGTGACAGTCTGATGGGTTGGGGTAGTGAGTTCCAGAGGATGGGGGAGGACCTGGAGAAGTCTTGCAGACGTGCGTGTGAGGAGGAGACCAGGGAGCAAGATAGAAGGAGGTCCTGTGAAGAGCGAAGGGTACAGGTAGGGTGGTATTTGGGAATCAGGTTGGTGAGGTAGTTAGGGGCAGTGTTGTGAATGGCTTTGTAGGTCAGAGTGAGTAGTTTGAATTTGATGCGTTGGGCGATAGGGAGCCAGTGGAGGGAGAGGCAGAGGGGGGTGGCAGAGGTGGAGCGGGTGGTGAGGTGGATGAGTCTAGCCGCTGAGTTGAGGATGGTCTGAAGCGGGGAGAGCCTGCACTGGGGTAGGCCGGTGAGGAGGGAGTTGCAGTAGTCAAGGCGTGAGATAATCAGGGAGTGCACAAGTAGTTTAGTGGTGTCTGGGGTAAGGAAGGAGCGTATTTTGGCGATATTGCGGAGGTGGAGCCTGCATGTGTTTGTGAGTGATTTGACATGAGGTTGGAAGGAGAGGTTAGAGTCCAGAATGACTCCAAGGACTTTGGCTTGCGGGGCGGGATTGATGGTGGTGATGTTAGTAGTGATGGATAGGATGGGAGGGGGGGCGCGGGCAGGAGGGAAGACGAGAAGCTCGGTTTTGGAGAGGTTGAGTTTGAGGAAATGGAGCGACATCCAGTCAGAGATGTCGTTTAGGAGGTGAGTGATGCGGGCGGAGAAAGTGGAGGTGAGGTGAGGGGTGGAGAGGTAAATTTGAGTGTCATCAGCATAGAGATGGTAGTTGAAGCCGTGGGAGTGTATGAGTTTGCCAAGGGAGGAGGTGTAGATGGAGAAGAGAAGGGGTCCAAGGACAGAGCCCTGGGGGACCCCAACAGAGAGGGGGAGTGAGGGGGAGGTGGCACCATTGTAGGTGACACTGAAGGAGCGTCGGGATAGGTACGAGGAGAACCAGGAGACAGCGGTGTCTCTGATGCCAAGGGAGAGTAGTTTATTAAGGAGGAGGGGGTGGTCAACTGTGTCGAAGGCCGCGGAGAGGTCCAGGAGGAGGAGGACAGAATAGTCGCCTTTGGCTTTGGCGGTTAGTAGGTCGTTGGTGATTTTGAGGAGGGCGGTTTCGGTGGAGTGTAGGGGACGGAAGCCGGACTGTAGTGGATCAAGGAGGTTGTTGTCAGTTAGGTGGGCGCTTAGGCGGTTGTAGACTAAGCGCTCTAGGAGTTTGGAAGTGAGTGGCAGCAGGGAGATGGGTCTGAGGTTGTTTGGGTCAGAGGGGTCCAGGGAGGGCTTTTTGAGTATGGGGGTGATGTGCGCATGCTTTAGGGGGGAGGGGAATACGCCGGTAGAGAGGGAGAGATTGAAGATGTGGGTGAGGGAGCAGATGAGGGAAGAGGGGGGTGACTGGAGGAGTCGAGAGGGGATAGGGTCCAGGGGGCAGGTAGTGAGGCGGGCTTCTGAGAAGACCCTGGTGACTTCCTCAGTGGTAGTAGGGCTGAAGGAGTGCAGAGCTGGTGGGGTTACGGTAAGAAGCGGGGTCTTGGGTGTGGAGGGGGGCAGTGCGGTTGCGAGGTCAGAGGAGGGAAGACATGAGGGGGAGATAGGGGGGGGGAGGCTAGGTGGGGAGGTAGATTGCGAGTTGACTATGTCCTGACGGATTGCATCAATTTTGTTGTGGAAATGAGTGGCAATTTCGTGGGCGGTGAGTGAGGTACTGAGTGGAGGAGGGGGGGGGGGAGAGCAGGGAGTTGAAGGTGGAAAAGAGTCGGCGAGGGCAGGAGGAGAGGGTGTTGATCAGGTTTACGAAATAAGCCTGCTTGGCGGCGTGGAGGGAGGAGGTGTAGGTGAGGAAGGCAGATTTGTAGAGGGAGAATGAACGGGGGGGACCTGGTTTTGCGCCATAGTCTCTCTAGCGCGCGACTGCGACGTTTGAGGCATTTAGTGTGGTCGTTCTGCCAGGGTTGGAGCGGTCTGGGTTTGATGTAGCGTGTAGTTAGGGGTGCCAGAGAGTCTAGGGTAGCTGATAGTGAGTCGTTGTACGTGTTAGTGGCTAGGTCAGGACAAGACAGTGGAAGGATGCTGTCGTGTAAGCGGTCGGCAGCTGAGTGAAGGGGGGCCGGGTTCAGGTTGCGGAGGTTGCGGCTGGTGATGGTTTGGCGCTCTGGGGGGGGGGAGTTAGGGGAAGGGGAGATGGAGAACGTGAGGAGGTGGTGGTCGGAGAGGGGGAAGGGGGTGTTAGAGAACTGGTTGAGGGTACAGAGGTGGGAGAAGACGAGGTCCAGGGTGTTCCCAATGATGTGGGTGGAGGACTGAGTGTGCTGTGTGAGCGCGAAGGAGGAGGTTAGGTGGAGGAGTTGGGAAGTAGCCAGGCTGTTGTCATTGATGGGGATATTGAAGTCCCCGAGGATGATGGTTGGTAGCTCAGAGGAGAGGAAGAAGGGAAACCAGGCAGCGAAGTCATCCAGGAAGCGGGGTATGGATCCGGGCGGCCTGTAGATCACTGCGATCCTTAGGGGGGTGGGGGTGAAGAGCTGGATACAGTGAGCCTCGAAGGAGGAGAAGGTTAGGGAGGGAGGATTAGGGAGGACCTGGAAGGTGCTCAGCGGTGATAGGAGCAGGCCGACCCCACCACCTTTGTGACCGCTCAGTCTTGGTGAATGGGACCAGACGAGACCTCCATAGGAGAGTGCCGCAGGGGAGGTGGAGTCAGTGGCCTGTACCCAGGTTTCGGTGATGGCTAGGAGGTTAAGGGAGCGGGAGATAAAGAGGTCATGGATGGCAGTAAGTTTGTTGCAGACCGAGCGGGCGTTCAGGAGTGCAACCAAGAGAGGGGGGATGGATGCGGGGAGAAGGGGCACAGATATGAGGTTGAGGGGGTTACGGCAGCTGGCGGGAGCAGGGGGGTCCCTAGAGGAGGGGTGAGGTGGCGAGGGGCCAGGGTTCGGGGAGATGTCCCCAGCAGATAGGAGAAGGAGAAGGGTGAGGAAGGTGGCATGGGGATGGGAAGTGTAGGAGCGTGTGGGTCTGATAGTGGTGGCACGTGGGTCGACGGGGGAGTGGAGTAGCAGGAGGAGGTGGTGAGTGCCATAGTGGGGAGAGGGGAGAAGTGAAGGGGCAATGTAGAGCTGTTTTGGGGGGGTAGGCGGGTAGAGGGAGGTGATTTTTGGGATGGTGGAGAGGAAAATGAGGAGGAGGAGTGCAGGAGGCATGTTGGGGTGGGTGGGGTGACAGTTGGGTCAGGGGAGGTGAAGGGATACAGGTCAGGGCAAGGTGGTGTGGGGAATCTGTATTACCGTGGGAGAGTCATTTGAGTCCTTCTGTAGGGGTAGAGTGAGGGTGGAGGGCGGCAGCTGGTTGGCAGCAGTCTGTGGGTGCAGTAAGCTGGCGACCATGGGTGCTGTGGCATGTCTTCAGTGGGTATGGTGGTTCGGCTAGTGGAGGGGTCGTAGGGTGCGATGGCTGGGGGCGATGGTAGGCATGGCGACTGGTGATGCTGGCGGCTCGGTGACTGGGGTTGTTGAGGCCAGGCGTCGGGTGCTGAGGGCTCGGCGTCGTGAGGCGCTGAAGGTGTTGAAGGATCGTCATCAGGGTCGAGCGGGGCGTTGCGGTAGCGATCGTTGGCCCTGCGTGGTTTGTGCTCAACCGTGATCTGTTGCGGCCGGTAGGAGAGACCGCGGCTTCAAGGGTCGTGGTGGGCCATTAGTCGCCGGGGCATCGCCAGAGGGAATAGCGTGCCGGAAAGCAGGGTGCTGGGCGAGCGGTCCCTGGTGTGGTGGCTGGCTGGTAGTCCCAGGTGGGGTGGTGGGCAGGGGATCCCCGGTGGGATGGTGGCCGTGCTATCCCTGGTGGGGTAGTAGCGATACCTGGAGGGATAGTGGCTTAGGGTCCCTGGTGGTTTGGGGTTTCAGGTGGATGGTGGGATCCCTGAGTGAGTCCCTGGAGGCTGGCGGTGTGATGGTGGTTGGGCTCCCTGGTGGGTAGTGGGCGCCCCTGGTGAAGTACCTGGTGCCCTGGAGCGTCGGGGTGGAGGTGGATCCCTCCTGGGTTAGCAGGACCGTTGGTGGTGGTGGTAGCTTCCCGGAGGAGCGGAGGCGTCCCGCCGCGGCCGCAATTCCCGCCGCGATTCCAGCCACGGCTGGCAGGAAACACCGCGGCTTCGGGTGCCGTGGTAGGCCTCAAGCTGCTGCGAACCGCCGGAGCTCCGCTGGAGGGACGGAGTGACTGTGGGTGTTGGTGGGGACCTCGGCAGCAGGCACAGGGGCCCGGATGGGCCCTGATGGCAGCGGTAGGGGCGCAGGGGTGCTTAAGCTGACCATCCAGTGGCTGCTCCGGGCGATCTGGTACCCGGTGGTCGGGGATGGACCCAGAGTCGGTGAGGGGGGCCCTGGGGAGGCTGGCTGATCGGCGGGGACCGAGGAGCGGAGCGGCAGTAGTCCGGGCTGATGTCCGGCGATCCTGGTCGGCCGCGCCAAAAATCGAGGCCGCGGCTTCAGGTGCCGGGTAGGCCGCAAGTCCCGGAGCTCCGGGAGAAAGGTCCAGTGGCCTTCCCTGGCTGGCGAACAGGGACCGGAGGGTCGTGGGGCCCCCGTCAGGGTCCGCTGCCGCCCAGATGGCAGCGGATTGGGGCCGGGGGAGCAGGAGCTGATGTTCTGATTTTCTGATGTTAAAGGCAAGCAAGCATGATGTGTCTTAACTGCCTGTATTTATTATTATTTTTTTTTTTTTCAGTTACTTATATAGCGCTGTCAATTTACGCAGCACTTTACACATATATATTGAACATTCACATCAGTCCCTAACCCTCAAGTATTAAGTTTTCTTGGCCGACCACTGTGTTTACGGTCCTCAGTGTTGCCTGTTTCTTTGTGCTTCTTTAAAAGAGCTTGCTGAAATGAATGTATGCTGGTTTGAAGCCAAATTGTAGTCACACTAAACAATGATTTGATTTAGATTTTTATTCATTTTTTAAATTGATAAAAACAATTAAAATATATATATTTTGAAAGCATTTTTGTATTTTTCCATACCTGCCTATAGGTTTTGCACAGTGCTGTATGTGAAAGCTATAGCATCCTGTCAAGACTCCTTTGGCTACAGACTGGCAATATTTACCTGAGAACTACCATCAGATGATATATGGAAGAAGTGTCTGAGCATATGCGACACTTGCACAAAAGGTGCAGCTGCTTCACTTTGAATTTGAAGGATTTTAAGGATTGGGCCTACCCACAGATTTTCTACAAGTTGTGACTCGAAATCAGGACCATGGCTTGCTTTTATCTGCCTGTATGGTCCTGCTCAGTGTCACCAATCCCTTACACATAAGGAGTGCCAAATGAAGAAGAAAAAAAAATCACAGGCAAACAGATATGAAAAAAAAACAAGGATGATTGGTGTATCATGCATGAATGCATCTTTTGAAGGGTTCCAGAGTCAGCTGCATGTAGTGGCTTGTGAAGACAGTGCTCCCTAAGACTTGACATGATGGATGTCACTGCCCAGACTTACCAACAATAAATTCAATGGTCGTTTCAGATTTATTTGTACACACCCATTACAGGACGCTGTTTCCAATTACCTTATTTTCCTATTAAAAAATGATTCATCTCTTCCCGGGCAGAAAAAAGTTGGACCGATCAAGAAGTGTGGACAGAGTGTCACAGAGTCTCTCTGTTGGAACGATTCAGAGAATGAGATCACTACAAAGACAGCCAGAAACACCTACACACCATAATATCAAGAAGGTCCATCCCAAAACAAAGAAAAGGCAGAGGAGGCGTTGCATAAAAAGAAACAGTTTTAAAAAGATCTTCAGCTGATGTATATTGCAGGGACAATCAATCATTTTGCAGCCCACCAAAAGCATTTCATTAGTAAAGAAAATGTGAAACAAGACATTTATTTTAAGAAACTTATCCAATACAAGAAGGGTGTTAAACTCTATTGCATTGTGGGCCACATCAGCATTATGTCCCAGATGTCAGGAGCACCCTACCCCCCTTACATCAAATGTCAGGGAAACCTCCACTATGTTAAGTCAATAGTCCCCCACACTCCTTTACATTCAAAGTGCACCTCCCTTACCTTGTGCTGCTGCCAGCAAGAAGTTGAGGACAGAGCTGGGAAGCAGAAAGTGCAGGATCTGCAGGAGGACCACAAGAGGGCTGAAGTTAGCTGAATGCTGAGACCAGAGGAGGCAGAGATGAGGGGGTGCCACAGCTGCCAGAGAAGTGCAAGGGCTTAGAGGGCCTGATTCGGCCGAAAGGGGCTTGTGTTTGACACGTGTGTAATACAACATTACAGATAAAAAAGGTTGGTCAAATATAAATGTGGAATAAAATGACTCAGCAGTACTAATATATTCGTTTAGGTCTCTGTAAACATTCTTGTTCCTAAGTGGAAGTAGTAGAAACTCAAAAACATGCTATTCTCAGGAAAAGAAAAGAAAAAAAGAACAAGAAAAGAAAAAAAAATAGAGAAAAGAAAAAAGGGTCCTTGAAAAAAAAAAGTGCCTTAAAGATTACTGTGGCCTATGTTTGGATCTGGAATATATTAATGTTATTTTTATTTATGGTTGCATGGACTTCCGTCTTGCCATATGGCAACTGTATATAGGTACAGGCTATACAGAGTTTAGGGGAGGGCTTTATAATTAAGTAATTCAATTATATAAATACTTTCAAGAATAAATAATTATAGCAATTAACGTCTTCCTTTCATTCTCCCAAGCAGCATTAGAAACATGGAAAAGATCAGCTGCATCTCATGGAAAACCACTGTATATCATAGCAATTAATCGGTTGCTCTCTAAACTAAATTGAGGATAGAACAAAATGATCATCTGTTCACATGCCAAAAGTTAATTGAATATGGGATTAACAAATTCATTAAAGAGACTACTTCTGAGTAATTGAAAGTATTAATCCTATCTAAGGTTAGAAATAAACAGCCTGATCCCCCCACTCCCCACACCTGACAGTCCAGTGCACCATTTGGGCCTTTTGGGAGTACACCCAGGTGGCAATAGTGATCACTTCAGCTTTGATGAGTGCCCCTTTTCAATCAGGGAGATTTTTCAGCTCTTGAGAAGAGGGAAGAAAAGTATCTTAGACATTTGGAATGTTCAAAAGACAGTCCAACTGTGGGGTGGAAATATGGGGAGCTTTCCCAGTCCTAAAACACATCCATAAGATAAAACTGGATAATAGGTCCACAATGCAAGACCAGCCAGTTTAAAAATGATAAAAGGCCCAACCCTTAAATTTCTGTTCCTAGGCATTGAGCAAGAAAGGCTCTGAAAAGCAGTGGGACCAGGGGAGGACTGACCATTTGGAAACACGGGCACTGCCCGAGGGCCCGGGGTCAGTAGGGGGCCCCATGAGATGCCCCTGGTACCTTCTTCATAGGCTTTTTTGAGTTTGGGCAAGGACACAGGGGCCCCATGATCCCCTATTGCCCGGGGGCCCCATGAGTTGTCAGTCCGCTCCTGAGTGGGACTATAAGTCCCAGTGCAGCAAAGCATCCACAGCCATTGAGCAAGGGGGAGGAACCTTAGTTACAGAGCTAAGACATGAACAGGGAATATAATTTGAGGAACTTTCCCTGGGGGCTGAAAATCAGTCATAGTAGAAGGACCTTACTCTAATAATCAGAATGCATGAGGATTCCCAGGCACATGCTATGTACCACAGGAAGTGTCTGGAGCAGGGCTGCAGCATGAGCTGTCTGCTGATAATTCAAGGGAACTCCAAGCCATCTTACAATGGTTTCTTCCTGCCATTCAGGAGATAACGCAAACCCAAGAGAACAAATCTCTTCCCCCAGAATGGTGACTAGAGAAAGGAGAGCCCAGAATATCATCCAGCATAGGGACCTGGTAATTCACCTTGGAACAGGGAGAATTCCTAAGCCTTCCCTGTGGTGAAGAACCAAACTGATGTCCAGTGGAGTCCAGGTCAAGAGAATTAGTCAAAACGGGATCCCATGAAGAAGCAGGCACTGACTGCTCTGGTGATCTGGACTCAATTCCTAGACATGAGGACAGCTCTGGGATAAGACTCCTCCTGTGATGGGGAAAGGCACCAACCTATAGATCCTAAGAGAGTGAGGATTTAAATCAGGTACCACTAGATACAGTAAATAGGGACGGCCTGGATGCCTCATCTCAAGTTCAAACTCTCAGATGCCAAGAGGGAGGCTAAGGAAGCCTGAAGGTCAACAAGAGAAAGAGAGGAGATTTAAAGGGGAAAGCCCTCAGTACCCCACTAGTACCCAAAATGAGAAAGAAAGTTGAGTATCATCATCGTTAGGCAAGATTCCATTAACCCAGTGCTTCAGGGAAAGCCCTAAGCTGGACACCCTCATTTGTTGGTGACAGATAATTGCCATCACTAGACATCTGTAAGGCTTCAATTGGTGGAAACTCACAAAAGCTGGGCCCTTCAAGAGAATCCTGGTTCTTAGAACCCATAAAATTGATCCTCTTCAAGGAAATCACCTAGATGTTCCAGAATAGGGATGCCAAAAAAAAGCACTAGGGTGGACATAAGATCTAGAGTACCCAACAACTACAAGTGCCCCTGAGGGATAAATAGGTCCTGCTTGGGGAAGTAGCAGTGGAAACTGGTCCCAGCTGATTCTTTAACCCAGAAGGTCCCTGAGAGGGAATACTGATAAGCATTATCCAAAAATACATAATTTCCCTTAGAAGACTGAATACCCTTGAAGGGAATAACACCTAAGGGTGAGTTCTTACTAAGACAGGTGGTTCCAAAATGCAAAGAACTCGGGGAGACCTGAGACCTGCTATGTGCAGCAGTGCAGAAAACATGCTGCTGGAATAGTTGCCATTTCCAAGTAAATAGCCTGTGAGCTAAAGGAGATATCATGAGCATTCAAAAGCCAAGGAGGCCCATTACCATGAGACCCAACCTGGTATGCAAACATCCCCCATTTGTGGAGGTGGGGTGCACCTTCATGCCAAAGGGTTGCAAGCGATGTTAGCAGATTTCTGGCTTTTGGACCTATAGCCTGTACAGGAGTTAGATTCATAGGATCTTCAAGTACACACTGTTAAGGTAGATCAGGTAGGGGGACGAGTCTCCTCTAAGCCTTCCACAGATCCCCTAAGCTTTGGTAGGAGCACATTGTGGTTGAGATCCCCCAGTCTGAGGAGAGCTGCACCAGCATAGCATTCCAGCTGAAGAAACACAAGTTCATATTTTGCACATTATTGAGACTATGTGGATTCGTTTATCATTTGAGCCCTGGATTTTTTTTTGTTTTTTGGGGGGTTTTGTTTGTGGTTGTAACTTATCCTGGGTTCTAGGGAGGGAATTCAACTTCCTATCAAAGAAGTCCCCAAAGATAAGTATACATTCAACACTTCTAGTGGTATCTCTAGTAACATGGATCATTTAAGCCTCCACATGGTGCATGGACCACCAAAATAGTGACAGTGCTTTATCTCCTCTTCTCAAGAAAGAATAAATTTTGTTCCTCATAGCTGAGCTCCTCCATGCCTCTTATCAGTTTGGTTTCCCTCCTCTGCACTTTCTCCAGTTCCCCAATGTTCTGTTTGTGAATTGGTGCCCAAAACTGAACTGCATATTCCAGATGAGGTTTCCAAATGAGGTTTCCCTCCTCTGCACTTTCTCCAGTTCCCCAATGTTCTGTTTGTGAATTGGAGCCCAAAACTGAACTGCATATTCCAGATGAGGTATTACTAATGATTTCTACAGGGGTAAAATATTTTGCTCGCTTTAGAAACTGCAGCTTGGCATTGCATGCCAATATTAAGCTTGTGATCTACCAGAATCTACCAAAGTATAACAGTTAGGGGAGGGGTTATATGGGGGGTGGCCAATTTTGTTTTCCTGTTTGCGAGTGTCCAAACCTCATGTAGGCAGCAACATATAACCCAAATATATAGTAATTACTAAACTTTTGTATCCCTTAATGGACAAATAAGAAATGCCAGTTGTTTGGCTGCCATTTTGCTTTTGGTTCTTCTTTAAGTATTTTACTTCTTTATGCATTCAAACTGTATATATTGTGCATTCACAGAAATGTGTTTCTGCATAGCACCGACTTTATTTTAGGCACAGTTTATATGCAAGTAATGCTTAACAGAGTTCTTTAAAAAGATCCAAACTTTAATATCATAAGAGACCAGGGAAAGATAATAAATCATAAAAAGGGATATACAGCAATTCTGGCTTGACTTTCCCTGCTGTTTCATTTGTGTCAGTGTGAGGATACAGTTGGCCTTAAACGCGTTAGTCCGAGTTCATATGTACAGTAGCTTCATCCCACTGTTTACGTCTGCAGTAAACAACCAGTCTGTTTACATTATCTTGTAAGTACAATTGTTTTCACATGTGGAAGAAGGAAAAAAGTCACAGAGTAACAGCAACAGGCCTGGTGGAAGTCTACCAAGACAAATTTCCTTTTTCTCCTGGCTTGATCTGGTTAAATCGTTTACTTTGTATGGTTTACACAGAGCAGGGAGCGAGAATCAAGTGCGGGCGGAGGACTCTAGCCAAAGGACATGCAGGGAGACGCTTGATTCCAGTTAAAGTGCACCTGCCACTTAACAGATAGAACACTGCAAAAGAAGACGGGCAGTAAAGAAGGTAGGAGCTGTACTTCTTTTCAAACATTTACTAGTTGTACTTTATTTATTTCAGGTACCTATATAGCGCTGTCAATTTACGCAGCACTTTACATATATATTGTACATTTACATCAGTCCCCAACACTCAAGGGGTGTACAATCTAAGGTCCCTAACTCCCATTCATACATACACATACTAGGGCCAATTTATACAGGATCCAATTAACCAACCAGCATGTCTTTGGAGTGTGGGAGGAAACCCATGCAGGCACAGGGAGAGCATGCAAACTCCAGGCAGTTGGTGCCATGGTTGGGATTAGAAGTGCTAACCATTTAGCAACTGTGCTGCCCCATACTTCTTAATAGTGATGAGTAGAACATACCTAGGGTCGATCTGAGGCAGTCTCTGCGAACATGACTAAAGACTAATATTGGTGGAGCATACTATAATATTTGTGGTGGAGCATAATGTACTCTAACCATCCCTTGTGCCATATCCACAGTCTCTGACCATCCCTTGTGCCATGTATGCAGTCTCTGACATCCCTTGTGCCATGTACGCAGTTTCTGACCATCCCTTGTGCCATGTATGCAGTCTCTGACCATCCCTTGTGCCATGTACGCAGTCTCTGACCATCCCTTGTACCATGTATGCAGTCTCTGACCATCCCTTGTGCCATGTATGCAGTCTCTGACCATCTCCTGTACTAACACCTGCAGTCTCTGATCAACCCCTGTACTACACCTGCAGTCTCTGACCCTCTCCTGTCCTAATGGCAGTAACCTCTAGCAACCAATCAGTGAGAGGTAATGTGCTGTAACTTCTAGCAACCAATCACTAAGTGTGGACCAGTTCTTTATGTTTATATTAGTAAAGTTTTTTTTAGATAAGTCTATGTGTGTGCTTGTTTTTTGGGATGTTGGGGTGGGGAGCAAAATTGTATGGGGGAGCCCAAGAAAATCTCACTCTATTTAACCACACCCCCTTTAAGCCACATCCAATATTTAGCCACACCCACAAATGGATTCCCCCACTCCTAATTTACATATCGCTCAGCCTACACTGACTTTCTGGACATACATTTTTTTAAATCTTGGCAACTATGCTGACAGGCTCTGCAGCCACTGTTGCCTCTCCTTTACACTGAATACGGTTCTGGTACCCAATCATGTGACCAGACCAGAGTGGATTCAGAATAGCTAAGTATAGACATCCTTTCTTTTATAGTGTGAATAAAATAGCCTTAGAATGGGGGTGGGAATAGATTAAATGGAAAAACAGAATGGTTGGCCGCATAAACAGCAATGTGGTGGATGAAATCCTTCATTGGAATCCTTTACACGCAATACGATAAGAACATGACAGCTCCAAAACAGGACAGAGGAGCAGTAGACCCATTTCACACGAACATGTGCTTAGTCATGCTTAGTCAAATGACTAAGCACGTCTTCGTGTGAAACACATCCACTGCTCCTCTGTCCTGTCTTGTAGCTGTCATGTTCTTATCATATTGCATGGTTCCCACCAGAGTGCTCCTTCTCTCATCCGCCCAGGGGGTGCATGGGTACTCACTCAGATCCTCTCCTGTATCACTGGTGGGTTGGTGGCTGCTAACAGGCATATCAGCTGGGCCGCTCCTTCCCTGCCATACAGGTGGTACTCGCTCTGGGGGCCAGTGAGCACTGAGATTTCCTTCTTTCCAGCTTCAAGCCTGCAGGTAGGCCCCATCCCACTGGGCCTGCTCGCAGCCTCCTGCCTTTAGCCTCACAATCTATTCGATCATACACATCATGTTATGCATGTAAGGCATCAAAGGTGAATCCAAGAAGAAGGAAGAGTTTAAAAGTGACAGCCACGGGTGAAGAAATTAGAATTAAAGGTTTTATGTGCTGTGCTTCGGAAGGAGTAGTGTATATGATTGAATGTAACTACAGACTTCAATATGCAGGTTGAAAGTGTCAATAAATCTTACTACAAGAATTTGGGAACATATACAGAACATTAAAAAAGGTTAGGAGAAACACAGTGTTTCAAAGCACTTTTAATTGATGCACAATTGCGACCCTAGCCAAATGGCATTTTGGGCACTGGAGAAGGTGAATGGACACTGGAGGGGAGTCAATTTTATTAGAAAATTGAGCCAAAGGGAATCCTGGTGGATTCAGAAAACTAAAGTTTTGTCCCCTAGCGGACTCAATATAGAGTTCACTTTGATTTTTTTTATTAGTAATTCCTGATTTCTTTGACATTTTTGCCTTCCTTATTTTTTTCTCTGCAAATTTTTATTTTTCTTCTTTCCACTATATATACACAATGTTTATTCTTCTATTAAAGAGTTTAGGGACAATATATATTTTTGTATACTTTTGTTTATATATGTATGTATTGTCATATATACAATATATTTCTCAGAATAGGATATTATTTAATAATTCCTATATATATTTTATGTGTATATATATTTTTTATGTCATGGAAGAGCATAAGTCATATATCCATGAGTTTTTGTAATATTTTTTATGTCTTATTTTATAGTATTTAACTATTCACTGTGATATATATATATGCCACTTTTATAGGCTGTTTTTAATGGCATTGTAAGCTATTAGTGCATTTCTTATTTGGCTCTCAATCAGACGACATTTCACCTTTGTTCATTTGCCATAAGAACTAGGGAATGTCTCTGACATTCTGCTTAGAACCCCCCTTATTTCTTGCCTAGCGATTATCTTTGGTTAGATGTTAGTTTGTGAGCAGCAAGTGGTCTCCACAAAGATGGCGGTGGGGATGTGGTGAAAGGTTGCTGTGTCAATCAGGATGTAGTAGATATATAAGAGCGTGGTGGTGTTGACTATCCTGGGCCTTTGAGAAAGCCGACTGGAGCGCAACACGTCAGGCGGGCAATGATCTCATCACGCTGGGTGATGCTTAGAAGCCAATTTGGAAAATCGAATATGCTAATAGCCTATGACATGCCTCTATGAACTTTTGAACATGTGAGTGGAATTTTAACTTTTTTATGGAAATAAACTAGCATTCTTTTAATATATCTATTATTGGGAGATCAGTAGAGACCAGGTGACTGCTGAAGAAGATTGTGGTCTCTAATATAAAAGTGCAATTGACCCTCTTTTTGCAGTGGGGTCCATGACATAAGGTGAGGAGATACCCATGAGGTGTAGTGAAGGGCACCGTGGTGTTTGTTCATGTTGAAGAAAGTCATATTGTTGTTCAGGCAAGAATTAATATTTTGATTGAAGATTGCACAAAGGTTGGTTGGTGTTTGGGATTCTCACATTGGACTATACGTATTTGTTTTGCTTTTTTTTATGCTTTAAGAGCTATAATATATTTATTTTATTTTTGCATATTCACAAAAGGATAGCGAATACTGGGGGATCTGTTTATGATAAAGGGTTATGGTATGAGGTTATAGGATATTTGATTTGTTAAGTCATATTGGAAGCGCTTCACCAGTATTTGATTTTGATTCAGTGCATACCTAGCCTTCCATGCATGCTATCCTACTGCCTGGAGCCATTAAAGTGTTACTAAACCCGAAACAGTAAAATCAGTCTGTATATGCAGTAAAGCATGCTTGTTATACTTATACTATATCTTATACTCACTGTGGAACCTAAGGGGTTAATCCTCTGCATTGTGTAAAAAGGATGTTTGATCCTGTCTTTTCTGATCCTCCCCTTCTTCTACTTTCCCCAATCCATCTGCTGATATAACAGAGCCTTGGGGACAAGCTGCACATGCTCAGTTTGGTGTGTATTGCTAGAATTTTTTTTTTTTCTTGGGAGAGTACATGTGATCAACACTATTCAGACAGAGGGTCAGGGGTTATGCAGCCTTATCGGACAATTTGGGAGAATGAAAACTCCTCCTACAAGCTTTAACCAGCGCTCTGCTGGACACTAACAGAAGTCACAAGACTCATCTAACTGCTGGTGTGAAAAGATATTTAGCAGTTTATATTCACTAAAATAATTGCATTTTCATGTTCTGTGTACTATGGGAGACCAGATATAGTGAACGCAGGGTCCTGGGTTTAGTAACACTTTAAGAAAAAAACATTCTTCCAAGTAGGGGATACATTTGACACCCCCAGGGGCAGACTGACCATTTGAGAACTCGGGCACTGCCCGAGGGCCTGGGGTCAGTAGGGGGCCCGATGAGATGCCCCTGGTACCCTTCATAGGCTTTTTTGGGTGTGGTTTGAGTGTGGGCGAGGACACAGGGGCCCCATGATCCCCTATTGCCCAGGGGCCCAATGAGTTGTCAGTCCGCCCCTGAACACCCCTCTTCGCTTACCACAAATTATCACATTGTGCCCAAGTAGCCAATCTTCAAGTCCAAATGCTGTCACTTGGCATGGGGGTTGAACTTGCTTAGCCTTGTATAAATTTCTACTTTCAAAAAGTATGAACTTGCACTGGAATTTCATGGGTCTCTAGGGACGTTTCTTCAGAAGCCTTCATGTTCTAGCATGCAGCTTCATATTATTTACAGAGCTCAGAAGTAGCCCAAAACCCAAGATACTACAAATTTTCACCAGCACTTGTAAGCTTGTTTTCTAGCCCCTCCCTACTGACCATCAAATATATCCATTATATTTCATGGCCAAAAAACCTGACCTTTCAACCACTGTTGCATGACAAAGTTCCCTGGACTTTTAGTCTGTGTCCACCAAAAGCACAAAAAAAAATACAAAGGCGGCTTTGAGTAGAATAGAAAGTTGCTCACTGTTCATGACCTCTTAAATGGAAAATAGTACCACAATCTGAGGCAACTCCATCACTGCCCCACCTCCCCACCTTGTCCAATCGGAGAATGCTTTTCCTTCATTAAGAAAATGCAAAGCAATCTCTGGATTGTGCCCGTGCCAAACGAGTGACCTTCTGGGTTCACCAAGCAGCAGACCAGCCGCCATGAAGGCTAGTGAGTATAACTGTAGAAAAGATGCCTAGTACAGTGATTTCCAGCTTTTACAAGGATACCACAGGTTTGGAACATGCATGCAATCTGGACCAATGTAACTATGCAAAGTAGTCCATACCTAAAACGTTCACTTTAAAAAATATTTCTAGCTGAATTTTAAAAGGTGGTTTCCAGCACCTTCTGTAGAATGTCACTGCCTGCAGTTTCCACTATATTTATTTTTACATGTTTAATACATGCAGCTGCATACAAAAACAAAGGCAGCAAAGCGGCTAAATGGTTAGCACTTCCGCCTGGCAGTATTAGGGTTGTTGGTTCAAATCCCAACCATGGTACCACTTGCCTGAAGTTTGCATGTTCTCCCTGTGCCTTTGTGGGTTTCCTTTGGGTGCTCCAGTTTTCTCCTACACTCCAAAGACATGGTAGGTTAATTGGATCCTGTCTGAATTGTCCCTAGTATGTGTATGAATGTGAGTTAGGGACCTTAGATTGTACGCCCCTTGAGGGTTAGGGACTGATGTGAATGTACAATATATATATATGTGAAGCACTGCATAAATTGAAAGCACTATATAAGTACTTGTAATAAAAATAAATAAAGCAAGTACACTCCCCTCTGGAAAACCCCCAAAGCATATGTTGAAATGTACACAAAAATGCATGAAAAGCACACCACAAAACCGTGACTAATTGCACAAAAACATACTTAGAAATTCATGCCTAAAAAGCACACTTTTTTAATCACAGAAATGTGAAAGGAACCAAATCTGGGAAGTGACAGACTTGGCAGGAACTTGTTTCTTTCTGGATTTAGTGAATTGCTGCTCATCCTAAAGCTTCATCGTGTTTATGGTCAGCCCCCCTGTAAGGAACTGTACATATCACAAGCACACATGGCTACCTGTGCAATGTGTAAGAGGAACAGATCAATTTTTGAGCAGCTCTGTCAGTGTGGCACATGTTGTTGTTTAGTTATTCACCAATTTACTCTGCTCGGAAACTCTCGGAGTTTCAGCCAGCTGGATGCTGCACTATGACCTCATTAACGGCTTGTTTATAGTTCAAACAGCCCAGCACATATTTTTCCAAAAGTGTCATTAATTGGGGGGGAGAAAAAAAAACTTCAAGTGAGCAAGTGGCACCACATAAATCCCAAGTCTCCCGGTAATACCCTCATATCAACTTTGTCATAAATCTCTATCTGGGAGCTCAGGATGGCACTGCTCAGGAGGCATGCTTCATTGGGACAGCAGGCTACAGAAATGTCAGAAGACTAGAAGTCTAGAGCATATATAGAGTGACAGAATGAGAGCTCTAAGCTCCTATCCCTTCTCTCCATACAAGCTGACTTTCCTAGGGACCCTGTTGGTGCCTACCCAGCAGTAGGGAGCTGCCACACCATTACAATCATTTGATTGACGTGGAACCTCCAACAAGCTTGGAGTCCAGCACTCTACCCCTAATTTCCCGAAGTTAAGAGCATACATGGAGTGAAGGAGAGTGCCAAGCTCCTAGGGAACCCACTAGAGCTCCCCGGCAGTAAGGAGCTGCCACACTATACCAACCATTTGATTTGTGTGGAGCCTCCACTAAGCTTGGAGTCCAGAGCTCCACCCTCCAAGGTAGGGGATTCTGAAGGAGGGGGTTCTCACATCCCGAAACATTGCTTTTTCCTCCTCCTCTCTCTTTTCACCAGGGTCTGACTCAGCTATCCTTTTCATTATTCTGTTTTGGTTACTTGACTCCTGTATGTAGGTCTGAAAATCAGCTCTTATATGTTATATATGTAGCTCACGTATCTATATGCATGCATTTTTGTTTGTGTGATTAAACAGTGGAGCAAATACCGAAGCTGTATTATGCGTAATGTGATATGGTATACTTGTACCTATTGTATAACTGTATGCATATGTGTAGCACTACCCCCTTAGGAGTTGCTGAAGTTTTGGGTCCTCCCTATAGTCCTGCACAGCCAGGCAACACACATTTCCACGTCAGTCAGTGACCAGTCCTTGAGCTTGTTTTGAAGTTTTATTAGGGGATTTAGAACGTGGATGGGGATATACGGGATGCCCAATGGACCCGAGAAATCGAGGAGATCTCCTGTAGTACCACCCCACACCCTAGGTACTCCTTATCCAGCTGTTCTGGGTGAATCCCTGAGCAGGGGATCCAGTGTCTGCCACATATAATGGTGAAACAGTCCTGGGTGGCAGGCTAATCCAGTTTCCTACTAGAGTGCCTCCTTCCCCTATCTGGCCCAGGGGGTGCAGGTCTACCCGCTCAGTCCTTCTTCTGTGCTGATGGTGAGTTGGTGTCTGCTACCAGGCCTTTTAGATGGGCCACTCCTTCCCTGCCTTACAGGTGGTACTCTCTCAAGGGGCCAGTGAAGTCCTGAGTTTTCCTCCTTCCAATGTCCTCTACTTGTAGGTGGGTCCCTCTCCATCTGGGCCCCCTCACAGGCTCCTGTCTTCCAACCTCACTTCCTCTCCATTTTCCAGTTACTCTTAAAGGCTGTCCTGGCCCCTTGCCAAGCCTTCTGTTGGGGATTGTCCGGGATCCTCTAAGAGTACAGGCCAGCCACTCAGTTTTCACCCACTTCTTCTAGACCTTTCTCCAAAATTCTAGAGCAGGGGGAAATACCAGAGGGCTGGTCTGCAGAGCCTTGCAGCACTGACCACAATTTGACCCCTGCTAGCTACCACACCCAGCCTGCTACTCAGCCCTAACTAACCATTGGAGTCTAGCTCCCCCTAGCTGACTAGTAGGGTGCTACATATGCCTAGTACAAATTTATTGCTAAAACATTTTTGTTGTTATATGGTGTGCTTACTCTATATATTTAATGTTATTGTACTAATAGATTGATACACTGTGAAGAGGTTTAAGCACCCTAAAAAATAATCTATTGTTGGTTGCTGAATGGTGTAGTTAATAGTGGTGTGTAGACCTTTATTGCTAATTACCCGGTTGGGGCCTGCGCAGCAGTAGGGAGCTGCCACACTATAGCAATCATTTGATGTATCTAGAGCAGCAATGGGCAAACTACGGCCCGCGGGCCGTATACGGCCCGGCGGACCTTTTAATCCGGCCCGCGGAGCTAGGTTCCCGCAAGGCCAGTGGTCGGCAAGCCGCGGCTCTTTACAAATTTAGATGCGGCTCTCCTGTGTGCCGGGCGCCCGCTCCCCTCCCTCCTCTCCTCCTCTCCCCTCCCTCCTCTCCTCCTCTCCCCTCCCCTCCTCTCCTCTCGGATGGCCGCCCCCCCTCTCGGATGGCCGCCCCCCTCCCTCCTCTCGGACGTCAGGACTCTGCAGCTGTCAGGATGTAGGCGGGGCAGCGTGACGAACTCCTCTCACAGTCCTCCCTGAAGACCAGAACGGCGCGGGAATACGAGAGGAACGCGCGGACCAAAGGTAAGTGAATTGACACAGGGGGGGGACTTACTATATGGGGGATGAATTACTATATGGGGGACTTACTATATGGGGAATGAATTACTATATGGAGGACTTACTATATGGGGAATGAATTACTATATGGGGGACTTACTATATGGGGAATTAATTACTATATGGAGGACTTACTATATGGGGAATGAATTACTATATGGGGGACTTACTATATGGGGAATGAATTACTATATGGAGGACTTACTATATGGGGAATGAATTACTATATGGAGGACTTACTATATGGGGAATGAATTACTATATGGGGGACTTACTATATGGGGAATGAATTACTATATGGAGGACTTACTATATGGGGAATGAATTACTATATGGGAGACTTACTATATGGGGAATGAATTACTATATGGGGGACTTACTATATGGGGAATGAATTACTATATGGAGGACTTACTATATGGGGGATGAATTACTATATGGAGGACTTACTATATGGGGAATGAATTACTATATGGAGGACTTACTATATGGGGAATGAATTACTATATGGGGGACTTACTATATGGGGAATGAATTACTATATGGAGGACTTACTATATGGGGAATGAATTACTATATGGGGGACTTACTATATGGGGGATGAATTACTATATGGGGGATGAATTAATATGGGGGATGAATTACTATGTGGGGGATGAATTACTATATGGGGGATGAATTACTATGGGGGATGAATTACTATAGGGGGGATGAATTACTATGGGGGACGAATTACTATATGGGGGACGAATTACTATATGGGGGACGAATTACTATATGGGGGATGAATTACTATGGGGGATGAATTACTATATGGGGGATGAATTACTATGGGGGATGAATTACTATATGGGGGATTAATTACTATATGGGGGATTAATTACTATGGGGGATTAATTACTATGCTTACTATGGGGGAATATTACTATACTTACTATGGATGACACATACACATCATTCATCTACTCTTGGTCCGGCCCCCGGGTCCAATATATGAACCCATTGCGGCCCTCAAGTCAAAAAGTTTGCCCACCCCTGATCTAGAGCCTCCAACAAGCTTGGAGTCCAGCACTCCATCTCCTAATTTCCAGAAAAAGTCTAGAGCACGTATGGAGTGAAAGAAGGAAAGTGAAAAGCTCTTATCTCTTTTTTTCATACAAGGTGATTCTTCTAGGGAATCCATTGGAGCTCTCCGGTAGTAGAGAGCTGCCATACTATACCAACTATTTGATATATGTGGAACCTCCACCAAGCTTGGAGTCTAGCACTTTACCCTCCAATTTCAAGAGAAAGTCAAGAGCAGGCATGAGTCAACTGTAGCACTCCAGATGACTACAAGTTCCAGCATGTCCTGTCTGCTTGTCCTGTTATCCCAAGACTTATCTTGTTGTTGTTGTCAGGAAACTGTGGCCTACACTACATTTTCTGTGTCGGTGGCGGCAGAACCATAGAAAATTAAGTCTTCTGTTCCCCTATGGTTCCATGAGGAACATTTCTCTACTGTTGACAAGCAACAGGTCAACAATAACTAAACAGACATGACTGAAGAACATGGTAACATTTAAAATTTACAAAGTCATAAATAGTAGCTTTATTTCCCATTGGCCAGTTGCTTTCTACCTTAACAGTCTATGCAAGGCTTGTATGTCACTCCCACAATTACCAACTAATACATGTAAAAAAATATGCATAATGGTCACTAGAATCAACACAGCAGTTTTTGTTTTTCTGAATCCCCCTGAAACTTTTTTTTTCTACTTCCTCTAAAAAGGGAAACAACACTTTTCACTCTATAATGAAAAATGCAGAGCAATGTTGTCACCCTGTTGACAGTTTAGTCTTAGAGAGACATGTAGTTTTAAATAGACTAACTAAACCCTCCTTTGAAGCCACGGAAGCTGCCATCTTAATCGCTGTTTGATCTCCAGTTGCCACTGTGCTGTGCATGTGAACATAATGGCTTGACATGTCAAGAGCACAAGCAACAGTGGTAGTTATTGTTCACGGAATGCCTTGAATTTAATTGTTTTGGGAAACAAATTACATTGGTATGTTTAGTTGCACTTTAAATAAAACACAATCAAATCAAAGCCTAACTACAGCGAACACATTTTACGCAGCTACTGCAGTAACCATATGAATAAAAGCCATCCATTGTAAGCATTTATTTTGCACTACTTTTGCTGGACAGCTTGGCCTGTTATGGGAAGTGGCAAAATAACTGATCAACTGGCAGGATCAATACATAATAAAACATAAAGCAAACCATGTTGCAGGAGGACTCAGAAAAACAAAACCTACCGTGTAAATGCTGTATACAGGCAGTCCCCAGGTTACATATAATATTCTGTAGGTTTGTTCTTCAGTTGAATTTGTATGCAAGTTGGAACATGTACATTTTTTAAGTGTAACTCCAACCAAAAAAAAATATTTTTTACGTTTTGGATAGCATAAGGAGGGGTTAACATTCCTGTAATGTTTGATTTGCTATCTGTGCCCCTGTTTAGAAGATTTCACAGTACTTTTTGCCCCTGTGACAACTGGATTTTGAACAGGGGCGGACTGACAATTTGGGCACTCGGGCACTGCCCGAGGGCCCAGGGTCAGTAGGGGGCCCCATGAGATGCCCCTAGTACCCGTCATAGGCTTTTTTGGGTGTGGTCTGAGTGTGGGTGAGGACACAGGGGCCCCATGATCCCCTATTGCCCGGGGGCCCCATGAGTTGTCAGTCCGCCCCTGATTTTGAACATTTTGGGTTGTACTGGAAACAAGGATTGGTGATAAAGCTTCAGTGGAGACACCTTTTTCATATGATAAATCCTACAGGAGTGAATTTCCTCTGTTTGTAAGTAGGAGTCGTATGTAAGTTGGATGTATGTGACTCGGGGACTGCCTGTATATGTCATTTTTTACATTGCCTGTAAAGTGGGAGTAAACTCCCTTTTTTTCTTTGTACCTACAGGTAAGCCTATAAGAAGACTTACCTGTAGGTACCATAAATACCTCCTGCAGCCTAGATATCTTCCAGACAGAGCCGGACTGACCATTTGGAAACACGGGCACTGCCCGAAGGCCCGGGGTCAGTAGGGGGCCCCATGAGATGCCCCTGGTACCTTTTTCATAGGCTTTTTTGAGTTTGGGCAAGGACAGAGGGGCCCCATGATCCCCTATTGCCCGGGGGCCCCATGAGTTGTCAGTCCGCCCTTGCTTCCAGAGGTACACCAACTCATTCTGGGGAATTCAAAAAAGCTACAACATAACAACAATTTTGGTGGCGGAAGTTACCTCAGGAACTCACAGAGCCTACAAGCATAATTCAGACAACTGTTTGCACCAGTATTGGTAACATTACCAACATGTGCAGTAAATTTAGATTGTTCTTGCTGCCACCACTTACTGTGGTAGCAACAGATTTTTAAAGAGGTTCTAAAGCCAAAGTGTTTTTACCTTAATGCATTTCCTGCATTAAGGTAAAAAACATTTTACAGCTTTCTGTTCTCCCCCCACCTCCCTAAATACTTACCGGAGTCTTAATTGATGCAGCATGCATGGCTGAATCCTAACTTTCTCCTCTCTTCCTTTTCACACAGGGATTCAGGCAGCAGCAGGAACCATTGGCCTGCTCAGTTTGGCCGATTTCTGCAAGTTTAACTGCTTTCCCACCACCCTATAGCAGATATACTGCTACAGGGCGGTAGGGGTGTGCAAAATCACATATATATATATATATATATATATATATATGCGTGATTTTGCATTTCCGGGTAGGGGGCGCGCGAGCCGCGCGCACGCCCTACCCACGCTGCTATTCGTGGCCTTGGCTGTCAATCACCGTAAACAATACAGTTCTTTCTCCTATCAGCTCCTGCACACTGCTTTACATGGCTCTGCTAACAGCCATGCAAAGCAGTGTGCTTACAGTGTAAAGCACTAACACACACTACAGTAAAACAGCACAAAGCACACAGTTAACCCTTTGATCAGCCCACATGTTAACGCCTTCCTGTCCAGTACAGCGTCAGTGCTTATTATTAGCACTGATCAATGTATTGGTGTCACTGGGGATGTTAGTGACACCAAATCAGTTCCCCCCCAGAGTCAGAATGCCCATCGCAGTCCCGCTACAAGTCACTGATCACTTATTTATAAACATTTATAAAATGCTATAACTTTCATGTAAACCAATTAATTTACACATATTGGGATTTTTTTTTTAGCTAAGACATATAGCAGAATACATGATGGCCTAAATTTACGATGAAATTAGATTTTTTCAATTTTTTCATTAGACATGATTAATAGCAAAAAGTAAAAAAAATTTTTTTTCTCAAAATTGTTGTCTTTTTTTTTTTTTATATCGCAAAAAAAAAAAAAATTCACAGGCAATCAAGTACCACAGAAAGAAAGCTCTATTAGTGGTAAAGAAAAAGGATGTAAATTACATTTGGGTGCAGCGTTGCATGACCGCACAATTGTCAGTTAAAGTAATACAGCGCCGTAACGCATAAAATGGCCTGGTCGGGAAGGGAGGTAAATCCTCTGGAGGGTAAGTGGTTAAACATTGTTGGAAAGCCAGGGTAAGTAGGTCTCTAAGAGGCCATAAACTATGATGCATAAAGTTCAAGCTGACCTTTGAGCATTGCTAAAAGAAACACAGAAAAATGGCTTTATTTTGTGGTAAATGAAAACCAGAATCTTCTATGAATTGTTATTTGATATGAATTGGTTTACAATACAGCACAATGGCAATGAGAAGATCCGAGGAGGGGGTTGGAGTAACTGTAAACAACAGTACAGTAAGTATGATATATTTAGGCATGAAGCTGAACTGCACATACACACACCATTGGAAGACATTCTGTATGTTGGTTTACCTGGAAATATTGCAGGTAAACTACTTTCAGACTTATTTTTCACTGTGCATGTGTACAGCAGGTACAGCCGATCCTTAATTTCCCAACTCCCGCCAGTCGACAACTTTCAGCAGTGTGGAGATTTGAGGACTGTGTGTCTGGACTCACTTCCCCCTCTCTCCTAGCAACAGCAATGGACCGATCAGTAAGAAGGAGAGAACCAAATTGTTCTGGAAAAAGTTTTCTCCTCAGTTCAGAGTGTGACAGGAGTGTGATGTGACAGGACCGTGTTGAGGAGCTCCATTTAAGAAAGAGTCAGTGTCACCGGAAGCCCACTGCTGTTTGAGGGAAAACCAGAGGCTACAGAGTGTGGCCAGATTTAGTGGAGGGATGAAGCTGCCTACCAGGGTCGCCACGGGCAACCCAGAGTGAATGGATGTCTGATCGGAGAGATCACTGCTGCTGTCTTACTGGATCTGGTGAGAGGGTCTTGTAGCTGCTACTTGTTACCACTGTTAAAACTGAGCCATTCGGAATTACTGGGCTACTTGTTACTAACGTTAGAGAATGAGCCATTAGGTAGTACCTAACAGCTACTTCACAGCCCTAATATTGCCTGTAGGCCTTATTGACTGGTTTAAGGCGCACCAACGGGCCCTGGTGTTTAGCAGGCTGAAGAATCAGGACTAAAGACTGCCCCTAACAGTTGCTGCCCTGAGGCTTAAAGAGGTACCTCTTAAGAGACCCTGCATCCCAGCCAAGCCCCTAAGAGTCACCCTAACCTAGTGTAGTGTTATCATTTATACTGTATTTAACATTTACTAACATTGTTTATTCCTGATTTACTAACTTGTCCTTCTGATTCTAGTTAGGGGTATAAAAAACTAATTTTTGCCAATTTAACATAGTTATTACGCTGTCTAGCAGACTGTGTTATAATCTATCAGGTGTATGCTCATTTATATTCAATTTGCTATTTATTCTAACCCGTATCAATAGATTAAGAGTGTTTACCACTAAAAGCCTGTGTGTCTAGTTACTGGTAGTAACCCATAGCCTGGTATAGGTGTTTTACACTTGTGTATTTATTTGTGCTTGCAGTGATTTTTAGTCAATCAGGTGTATCAGAGGGGCTGAGGTTGTTCATGGAGTCAAAACACAGAACAGAGAACCCAAAGTTACCAATCAGCTCCTTCAGGGGTAGCGCTGATAGCGCTACAGGTGACTGGAAGAAGATAATATAAAGACAGATTTCACGTTTTTTCCTGCACTGGTGTATTTTAAAATATATTTAACAATTTTTTTTTCCAATGTATGACTGGACTTGCCTGGGGCTCTACCACAAAGGGACAAAGGGGAAGTTCATCCAAGGTGACCTTTTTGTTTTACACTTGCGTGCTTATTTGAAGTGCATTTCCAATTTTTCAGCAAAATTGGGACAGTTTGTGCAGCTTACTTTTTTTAGATGATCGTTTCTGGAAACTCCAGCAAGAGAAATTCTACTTAGTTTTCTTTGTTTATGGGGTACTGGGGAGTTGTGTTTGCCAAATTTACCTCTGTCCGTACTGTGCTGGCAGAAATCTCATCAGTTGCAATTTATATGAACATGCTTTATTGGGGATTTTTGCCTTCCTCTGAATCAACTGTGTGTATAGGATTGTGTACTATATATGGAGGTTTTTGATTTGTGTTTTATATTTTTTTTTCAACCAGACTAACTATGTAGCACTGTCTGTCCTATCAAAGGGCTAACAATTCAGAAGCTAGACTTCCCCGTTGCATGTTACTGAGAGGAGGTTTGTCCTGTACTAAGGCTTTCTATTGGGACACACTCACTATGAACTTGTTGAGAAATGCTTGCAGTCAGCCATGATACCCTCTCCTAAAAAGCCCCTAAAAGCTAAGAAATATTTTTAAAAAACTTTTTTTGTTTAGGTATGCTGTATGAATGGGAACACACAATAAACACATAGGGGTTGATTTACTAAATCGGAGAGTGCAAAATCTGGTGCAGCTGTGCATGGTAGCCAATCAGCTTCTAACTTCAGCTTGTTCAATTAAGCTTTGACAAAAAAAACTGGAAACTAATTGGCTCCCATGCAGAGCTGCACCAGATTTTGCATTCTCCAGTTTTAGTAAATCAACCCCATAGTGGTGGGCTTTTTATCAAGTTTGGCTGCAAAAGTGTCAATAAGTTTTAAAGCTGAACTATATCACCCCCACCACTGTGATAATAAAAAAATAACCCCAAGTCCTCTTGATCAACAGTTCCCAACATTTTTTGCACCAGGGACTGGTTTCGTTTCCTCAGTTCCAGTTCATATCACAGCCCCCTTTACATTACTGTGCCCCTTTACAGTGCAGTCCCCTTTACATCACACTGCCCGTTTACATTAATGTAATAGGGACTGTACAGTAAAGGGGCACTGTGATGTAAAGGGGACTGCACTGTAAAGGGGACACTGTGAAAAAAAGGGAACTACACTACAAAGGGACACTAATGATTACGGTGTCCCTTTACAGTGCAGTCCTCTTTATATCACAGTGTACCTCTACATGAAAGTGCCCCTAGCAAACACAGACCCCTCATCACAGTGCCCCTTACCATCATGCCCCCCCTTACCTCTCTAACATTACACTGCCCAATTTCAGTCTCTGCCTTCTCTGCACAGTCCTACCTTTGGCATAGTAAAGACAGTTATCAGCCTGTGTGCACTGCTCCAGGCCTCCCATCCCACCGACTATGTCATCTTATCAGCAGGGAAGGGGATCTGGATGGAGGGTGGGAGCTGCAAAACTTATCATATTAACAAGAGGGTGATTATATGCTTGTTAATATGAAAAGACTCCTGCTCTCTGTGCCCCTTGCCCCCTGGCCTGTTGATGACTGGGTTGCACAGCAGGAGTTGAGCAGCGACCATGGTCTGTGATAGTCCAGACTACGATTGCCGCTCATCAACAGGCTTAAGGGGGGGTTGGGGACCCCTGCTTTAGCTTCTTCTTCTCTGCACAGGGCTGGGGTCCTTGTTCAGGAGTCTACATCAATGGTCTAGGTAAGGTTGAGAACCACTGGTCTACATCACTTCTTGGGTGACTTGAACACTTTATTTTGGCTCTCCAGTAATGGGGTCCCATTCAGAACACTGCAACGACATGAGCTTCATAAAGAGAGGTCAGTCAGTAGTGACAGACTGCTGCACTGGATCCATCAGTCTCCTACTCCCAAGAGAGGTGCTAGCAAAGAACTAGGATGGTGGACTTGGGTGTGCATAAAAAAGACCTAGATGGTCTTTGAGTTTTGGGGCTGGAGAACCATTTTATGCGTGCTGTGGACATCCCGCAGAACTAATAGATAGACAGTTTGATTTCTTCCAAAATCTATGTTAGAAGCCCAAATGCTGAAGTTACGACTGCCATAGTTTGGTCACACTGTCAGAATAAAGATCACTGGAGAAGGAACTAATGTTTGGGAAGATGGAAGGAACCAGGCAAAGAAGGAGACCAACTACAAGGTGATCGGACACATTGACTACAGCTTTCGGGATGACACAGGAAGAGCTCGCCAGACTAGTACAAAGCCGACTTCTTTTTAGATTGCTCATTCATCAAGTCGCTAGGACTTGGACTTGAGTTGATGGCACTTAAGAAAATATGGTCTTTCCAGAAATCTATGGCTACAAATTATTTAACTAAATAGGACCAAAAGAACCAAATGGAGCTAAAGCTTCATCATTTTTCTATTGTGTTTGTAATAAGAGGACCATGCCAACAGCTGCAAGACAACACTTGCTGGACCAATGGCTAACACAACTGTATTTCGACTATGTTCTAAGTATAAGCATATTCTGGTCATGAGGTAAATTTTGTAAATAAAGCTTTTCATTAAATCCATGCTGACTTCATTGCAGAATCTCATAAATTACCCCAGTTTAATGTGAATTTAGTCTGCTCTCTGGGGTGTTGTAAAAATATTGCACTGCTTTTAACCATTAACTCTTCTTTTGCCAGTTAGAAACTGCAATCCACTTCTAACCCCAACGACATAACACCAGGGTTTTACAGGCCTAAAAGCATTGATGTCATGACGTATCCGTGCCAGAAAAAGCAAACTTCTCTTTAATTAGCAAGATTCGCTGAACAAATATTCCAGGTGTTCATAAGTGTCAGTGCACACCTGTCCTGACGGCTCGGCTACGCTAAGTCCAGCATCCACTCGGGGAACCTAAACCAGACAGATACGCTGTTTCTTCACCATCGCCCCCGCCAACAATTTATGATGTGTTACATTGTGTCATTGCTTGATACAAGGCAACAGAAGAGGACTGTAAATTGAGCACCAGGCACAGCGATGGAAAGCTTTTATGAAGTGTTTTTTTTTCTAAGGAGTCGGAGAGGCGCCCCAAATGTTGCATACGCCAACCATGCCACAGAGTCACAGTGATCTTCATTCAGATGAAAAATGTCAGATCTGAAAATGGTTATCGTCATTTCTTCACAGCTCAACACGATCAGCCCTGCAATAAAACTTGGTAAACTTAAAAAAAAAAAATTCAAAAATAACAAAAAAATTATTTTGGCTTCACCTTTCTGGTAAGAATTGTATGATTAAGACAGGATGGAAAAATAACCAACTCAAAGAGAAACTCTTGGCACCTATAATTAATACAGTTATAAATGGATTTTATAATGCAACTTAGTTTAAGTATCTGATTTTTTTTCTTGACATCAGTCTTTTATATTGCCTTGTACAACAGCCCTCAGACTGGGAGAGGGTGGGCCAGCACCAGAACTCAGTGAGGTGTGCTCCAGTACTGACAGAAAAGAGCAGAATTAGCTAATTTTATTATCTCCTAGATTGTAAGCTCGAAAGAGCAGGACCCTCGATCCCCTCATGTTTTGCATTGTATTGGTATTGTTCTGTCACATGTTCTGTCCCCCTTTGTAATGTACAGCGCTGAGCGAACTATTGGCGCTTTATAAATACTGTATAATAATAATAATAAAATCTCAACAAGCTGATGCTGTTCTCTTATTGTCCAATCAGCAGCCTAGGAAGGGAAGGGAGGGGGAATACGTTCATTAACCAGCTTGTGCTGTAGCTGCAGTGGAGGTCAAGGACCTGGCAGTTTTGTTAAGACATGGTGCCTGGATCACAAGGCTGGCTTAACATAACAACAAAACTTTTGACAAAATAAACCATTCCCATATAGAGTATTCCACCTTTGTAATTACCTACTTGCCTGAGGTTCAGATTTAAAGCAACTCTGTCCTGGGGAATACAAAAAGGAATTGCTGTCAGCTGTAAAATGCAGGCAGTCAGAGGTTCCTGGACACATCTGCTGCAGCCTCCAAGTCCCCATGGGTATGACTAAATGGCAAATACTCTGACAGGCAAAGCTCCAACACTTCTTGGTATTTTTTTTTTCGACCCTAGTTCCTCTACCCCTCTTAGGTCAGATGTAACAAGAGAAGTATTAATCACGTTTGTGACATCTGCGCCTATGGAATCTGTTAAATTACATTTAACCATGTATGGTTAGCTTTAGTACAGTCATCTTTAATGTGCCTGGACACCTTCAACACCCTTTCCAGGCAGGGCCGAGACTAGGGGTGTGCAGGAGGGCCAGCTGTCCTAGGTGCAGCAGAGCAAGGGGGGGGGGGCAGATAATGAATGTAGGGCGATACACCCATTTTACAACATACATTAGTAGTGGGGGAACGAGTCCAATTCCACATCCTTGCCTTGGGCACTGGATGAACCTGTCCCAGTACAGCTCCCAGGTCTCATAATTCCCTGTCCTCGTTTCACCAAGACCTTCACTGTGTGGTCTGCTCGGTACTGCCTAACAACTTCTTCACAATTCTCTCAAGCTGGGCTCTGCTGATGTCCTTTAAAGTGGACATTTCAGTAACCTTTCAAGCTTGAATGATTAAATTCCGGACATTTTATGATATAAAGTACATCAACAGTATATATATATATAGATAGATAGATAGATAGATAGATATAGATATATATCTCTATCTATATATATATATACTGTATATCTATCTATATATATATATAGGCAGCACAGTGGCTTAATGGTTAGCACTTCCGCCTGGTAGCACTCGGGTCGGTGGTTCGAATCCCAGCCACGGCACCACCTGCCTTGAGTTTGCATGTTCTCCCTGTGCCTCTGTGGGTTTCCTATGGGTGCTCCGGTTTCCTCCCACACTCCAAAGACATACTGGTAGGTTAATTGGCTCCTGTCTAAATTGGCCCTAATATGTCTATGAATGTAAGTTAGGGACCTTAGATTGTACACCCCTTGAGGGTTAGGGACTGATGTGAATGTACAATATATATGTAAAGCACTGCGTAAATTGACAATTCTATATAAGTACCTGAAATAAATAAATATATAGATATCTATATATTTTTTCTTTTTTAAAGTATTTAACTCAACTCCAGACAAGTGACTTTGCCTAAACTAAAATGATGCCATCAGCCTACTGCAGGAAGAAGAAAGGATTTTCTCAGTCTCCCCCACTGATCAAATTGCAACATAGTAACTATGTAGTAAATTACAAGGTGGGAGACTGAAGAAAGACTAATCTGTGTCTCACATTTGTAATAAAATCGTCAAGAACTGCATAGAAACTTGAATAATCTCTGAGCATGCATCTCAATCCAGGAAGTAGACGCTCGCCCTGCATGGTGCCCGTCCTCCTGATGAGAAATGCAGCTGAAGGATTGTCAAGAGGAATACTATATAGGTAATAAGTAACTGAACGTGTTACATTTACTCAACATGCTTGCACTTAACATAAAAAATATATGTCTAATGCTAGGTTCACATTACCACAGTTCTCTAGGAAAGCCAGCAGAGCTGTATAGATCAGTAAAATACTACTTTATGAAATGAAGGGAGATACAGCCAGTGAAAGTCAACACATTTCAGCCAGTACATCACGGTTAAGGCTGTAATGGCTGAAACGCGTTGACTTTCACTGGCTGCATCTCCCTTCATATCATAAATAAAGGAGCAGTTTGCTGATCCACACCTCCGTGGACTGTGTGTATGTGAGGCTCCAGAAACCTTCAGCCAGTCTCTGCGGGAGGTAGTAGCACAGCTTCTGTCTTTAGGGTCACAATAAAGCAGAACTTACATGGCCAAATTGGCCATAGTGTGGAAGGTTTTTGCCGATAACCAAGGCTGGGAACCCAGACGTTTGTGGACATCTGCAGCCAGGAAGTCAGTGACAGGCTGCAAAGAGCTGCGGATGTCTGCTGCTGTAAGCATGTCATTGCACAGTGGTTAGGTCAAGATGATTGAGTCTGGATGCAAGCGGTCTGTGTCCAGGGACAACTATATGTCCCTAACCATATGTACCCACTTGATGTGCAGACACATGTTCACAGGGAGTGGACAGCTCCTCTGAGCCTGTCATTGACTTGTATAGGCTTCCAGGCTTTGGCTGTCCGAAAACACTCGGGCTCCCGGCCCAGATGTCTGCAGTATGACCATGGATTCACAGGACCATGGATGATTTGGTCATGTTAAAGTGTTACTAAACCCACAACAGTAAAATCAGTCTGTATATGCAGTAAAGCATTCTTGTTATACTCACTGTGGAACCTAAGAAGTTAATCCTTCACATTGTGTAAAAAGGCTGTTTTATCCTGGCTTCTCTGATCCTCCCCTTCTTCCGCAGTCCACAATACATCTGCTGATAGTACTAGCAGGCACTCTGCTCATGTTCAGTTTGGTGTGTATTGCTAGAGAATGTTTTTTGGGGAGGATACATGTGATAGGCACTGGGCCAATCAGAGCTGTCTAAACAGAGGGTTAGGAGTCACGCAGCCTCATAGGCCAGTCAGAGAAGAATGAAAACTCCACTTACAAGCTTTAACCAGTGCTCAGTCAGACACTGATAGACGTCACAAGACTGCTATATACTGCTGATGAGAAAAGGTATTAAGCAATTTATATTTATTAAAATAATTGCATTTCCATGTTCTGTGTACTGTGAGAGACCAGATATATTGAATGCAGGGTCCTGGGTTTAGTAACACTTTAATGGAATCTAAGGGGTTGATTTACTGAAAGCAAATAGACTGAGCACTTTGCAAGTGTAGTTGCTCCAGAGCTTAATAAATGAGGGAAAGCTCTGCTGACTTCCATCATCCAATCAGGTGCAAGCAAAAATGCTGTTTTTTTTCCTTGCATGTGATTGGGTATTCTTTGCATAGTGAAGCTTCATCTCATTTACCAAGCTCTGGGGCAACTGCACTTGCAAACTTGTTCACAGTCTATTTGCCTATAGCAAATCAACCCCTAAGTTAAACGTATGAGTAAGATATTGGTGTCCACACGCACACGCACACGCACATGCACACACACAATAAAGAACCACATTGTACAATACTAGAATCAATGAAGATGGGAGAAGTAAGCTCCCTTGTGGTTTGCAAACAGCATGGACAATTTTGGGAACTCTGTTTCCTTTGTTGCTTCAAAATGTTCACTTTTAATGAATACTACAAATGAAGAGCCCAAACCTGCTGGATGTCTTTAGAAATCACTGAATATTGCTGCCCCAAGGAAAGAAAGCTTTCAATATACACTATTTTGTCAAAAGTATTGGTACGCCTGCCCTTACCCACACAAACATTTTAATGGCCCCCCAGTCTTAGTCCGTAGGGTTCAATATTGAGTTGGCCCCGCCTTTTGCAGCTATAACAGCTTCAACTCTTCTGGGAAGGCCGTCCACAAGGTTTAGGAGTGTGTCTATGGGAAGGTTGGACCATTCTTCCAGAAGCACATTTGTGAGGTCAGGCACTGATGTCGGACGAGAAGGCCTGGCTCGCAGTCTCCGCTTTAATTCATCCCAAAGGTGTTCTATCAGGTTGAGGTTGCAGGTCAGTCAAGTTCCTCCACCCCAAACTCGCTCATCCATGTCTTTATGGACCTTGCTTTGTGCACTGGTGCGCAGTCATGTTGGAACAGGAAGGGGCCATCCCCAAACTGTTCCCACAAAATTGGGAGCATGAAATTGTCCAAAATGTCTTGGTATGCTGACGCCTTAAAAGTTCCCTTCACTGGAACTAGGGGGCCAATCCCAACCCCTGAAAAACAACCCCACACCATAATCCCCCTCCACCAAACTTCAACAATGCAGTCAGGCAAGAACTGTTCTCCTGGCAACCGCCAAACCCAGATACGTTCATCAGTTTCTAGACAGAGAAGTGTGATTGGGCACTCCAGAGTACATGTCTCCGCTGCTCTAGAGTCCAGTGGCGTCGTGCTTTACTGCATCCAATGCTTTGTATAGAACTTGGTGATGTAAGGCTTGGATACAGCGGCTCGGCCATGGAAACCCATTCCATAAAGCTCTATACACACTGTTGTGCTAATCTTAAGGCCACACGAAGTTTAGAGGTCTTAAGCTATTAGCAACTTCTGCGCACTGTGTGCTTCAGCATGCGCTGACCTCGCTCTGTCATTTTACCTGGCCTACAACTCCGTGGTCGAGTTGCTGTTGTTTTCACTTTGTTATAATACCACTAACAGATGACCGTGGAATATATAGTAGCAAGGAAATGTCACGGATGGACTTACTGAAGAAATAAGTTGGGCTGTGAACATCGAACGGAGCCATTATGCAGCCCGGTTCTTTCTATACACCGTAAAACAGTACATTTCAGGACAGATGTCATTTCAATCACTGGCATATGTCCAAGTATTCCAGCACAGAAAATAACTAAATCAGCATCAGGGCTTTTCCAACTTTGAGGTGAAATCTCAGCCTTTTCATATATTTCCTGCTGTGTTTGCATGTGTTTTTGCTTTACTTGTGATATTTTTTTTTTTCTGCTCATCTCCCAAGGGGATTCTTCCCAGCTAGAAAATACCAGAAAAATTAGATATCTGATTGTGCTCATCTCTAAAAAATCCCTTTTATAAAATCTATAAAAGTTATATTGCGGGATGAAAAGAAAGGTTTGACTCAACAGAGAACAGGAAGCGAACATAAAATGATCAATATACTTTTTATAACTAAAGCACACTTTGTTTAAAAGGAATAATTTTTAAAGACTTTTTTAGCTATACAGTGCACATGGAAGCAGTTCACTTAAAAGTGGTTGTATAAATACTGTATAATAATAATAATAAACCTCAGGCATGAATATGAACAAAGCATATCCCACTATACTATGTACTTGTCTCAATAAGGTGCACGAAGTGTCATTTCTATCTGCTTCTTTGTTCCTCTACTATCAGCATGAATCACTTCTGAGAAGTTTTCCTGACACCAAGAGAAAAAAAATGGTGACAGCAGATGGACCTATAATTGATTGACATACTCAGCTCTGTGCCCGTGAAATGTGTGGAGCGGAGTTGTCTCTTCCCTCCAATCAGCTCTCGGAGCTCTGCAGAGTGTAATTTCAGCCCCCTTTTTCTAAACTCTCAGACAAGCTTTATAAATTCTGCACTTTGAATGGATGTAGAGAAGAGAAGACTACAGACAGGTACAACTTTCAGTATGTAGGATAATTTGTTTAATCTCTGCGTAACACCTGGAGCCAGTCACTTTACTGTAAGAGTTTACAACCACTTTAAGGCCTAAGTCTACTTTTTTAGATGATGTTTTATGCTACACCCATATTTGACGTGAAGTTGCACAAAACACCCTCTAAACTCACCCCTTCCCCTCCCATAGGGTGCTTCTGCCTGCTGCACTTTGTAATTATTTGAACTTGGCTCCACTCGCACAGCCACGTAATTACAGTCTGGGATTGTTCAATGGAAATAACTACAAGTCCCTTTAGCAACTGTGGCAGAGGGACTATTGCAGAGTGCACTGGGGATCCCTCCCCCCTTTTGTAAACCTTAGTTTAGCTGTCCCTTTAGGAGGATGATGAAGGAAGTGCAGCTAAACTAAGGTTTACAAAAGGGGGGAGGGATCCCCAGTGCACTCTGCAATAGTCCCTCTGCCACAGTTGCTAAAGGGACTTGTAGTTATTTCCATTGAACAATCCCAGACTGTAATTACGTGGCTGTGCGAGTGGAGCCAAGTTCAAATAATTACAAAGTGCAGCAGGCAGAAGCACCCTATGGGAGGGGAAGCGGGGAGTTTAGAGGGTGTTTTGTGCAACTTCACTTCAAATATGGGTGTAGCATAAAACATCATCTAAAAAAGTAGACTTAGGCCTTAAAGTGGTTGTAAACTCTTACATATGAAGTTGTAAACTCTTACAGTAAAGTGACTGGCTCCAGGTGTTACGCAGAGATTAAACAAATTATCCTACATACTGAAAGTTGTACCTGTCTATAGTCTTCTCTTCTCTACATCCATTCAAAGTGCAGAATTTATAAAGCTTGTCTGAGAGTACCATAGAAATGTAAGGGAAAGCATTTGAGTATATATATATATATATATATATATATATATATATATATATATATAAATTCTAAATACCTTTTTTTTTGTTTATAAGTGATCGCACGACCTCTGTTTTTAGCTGCATAAGGGGCTTAGACAGGTGAGGGTGTGGACTCCTCGGGGATGATAGGCATGTGGCAGCAGCAGCTTGAACAGAGCACAGATACATTACAGTGTAAAATGCAGAAATACACTGGGGCGAGCTGGGCAGGAAGGTGGTGTGTCAGCAGGAGGCAGAGAAATAGCAGTACACTGATCTTCCCAGTGAAGAACTGCAGGGAGCGTGTCAGGAGGAGGCAGATAAATAGTGGTACATTGATCTTCCCAGTGATCAGCTGAGCAGGGAATGGGGGGAGTACAGGCTGGGCTCTTAAGCAGAAGGCAGAGAAGCAAACTGACCACACTGAGTAGGATGTGCTTCTATGCCTAACATGGTCAGTTTGAAATAGGAAAGCAGAGGAACTGGCAGGATCACCAGGTATTTCACACAAAGTTAGCAATACAAAGAGAATAGGATACCTTTTAGCACAAGTGCATTGTAACACAAACATATATCAGAAATATGAAATTTTGGGGTCACATACAGTACACTGTATTTGCAAAAAGTAGTAAATGAACATTGATTGAGAGATCAATTTTGCTGCATTTACTACTGTAGAAAAGCATGTCTCCATGCCCAGATGCAGGTGAAGGCTCCATTAACTCCTTTTCCCACAATCCCCTGAACTTTTGGACACACTCTGGGAATGTGGGTTTCCTCTTTCCCACCCTCTGCAGCCCAGAGAGACCACACCTGATGAGACAGAGGTGGCTGGGCATGTGATCTGCAGCCAGGTGTACGGTCCTCCATGGTTAGTCCCAGTGTGCAGGAGCCCTATAGCTTGCAGTTTCCAGCAATAACCCAGCCACTGTGGGAAGTGCTGCCCCAATAGCTAACAGAGTACTGCACTTCAACTGGGGTAGCCCTGTGTCTTCAGCCACCCATCTGTGCTACCAGCCCTGGGGTTTATCCAGCCACTTGCCTGTGGTGCCATCCTAGAGGTCTCTCCAGCTATTCACCTGTATACCCTCTCCTAACCTGGACTTCAATGAGGAGATATGCTGACGCAGAGTCAGCATGAATGTACATGAATGTTCCTCGAATATGAGGACTCTGATAAATTGCTGATCCCTTTTATCTTATTATCTACCAGACAGGGTCATTCTGCCTTTCTGGGAGAGAAAAAAAGATTCACTGCAGACTATGTGATCTTTTGCCTAGTTTTAGGTCACCATTGGGAGTTGTGGAGTAACAATGAATGAAAATGGAGTGTTTTACACACACAAAATGGTGTGTTTTACACACACACACACACATATATATATATATATATATGTGTGTATATATATATATATATATACACACAAAAGACAAGCAGAAAATTATTTTTGTTAGGGATTAAAATGATAGATATTAGGCAGTTCAGTTGACCACATGTCCATCATAAGGTTTTATTCATGAGAAAATCAGGAGATCAGAGGGAATCTTTTCTGGGGATTTGGAGCTGGCTGGAACTCGCCCAGATGTTAACTAAATCCTATTAAACCATCACATCCTTGTCTGGCTCAAGCTATTGGCTGAGACTGGACACATTCCAGGATAACTGTCACTCTTTCACTGCCAAAAACAGCCAGAAAGACCTAGAGTACAGGGAGTGGAGGATTCTGGGAAAGAACCGCTGCAAAAAGAGGGTACAGATACCTGACAGCTGCTAATTCATTTGGATTGGAGTAATGAAGTCAAAGGGTCATTTGTCATTCCTTCACTGTCCGGTCATGATGTTGGTGTGTCCCTCGTAGGAGGGCAATTAAGCAGGCGTTTTCGTAGACTGCGAAAATACAGAACATTCAGACTACGGGGTGCCATACTGAACTTGACAGCAGACATTTATCTGGTTATAAATGGGCATTCCAGGCTGATATGTAATATTACACTTTATTAGAACCAAATGTGACGCTACATGAAATGTACCAGCACTCCAAATGTTGGTTTATGGGAAGAAAAACTTAAAAAGAATGCCAATATTGTTTTCTATATTTGAAATCCTTGCACATTAGTATATCATATTCCTATGTTGACTTTGCTTCTGTAAAAGTGTAACTGGCTGTATATGAATAGATTATATTACACATGAACAAACCAATCAGATTGCTCTTTCTGGGTCTATAGTGTAGGACAGGACAATGGAAGAGAAAACTGGGTTTTTGCTATGGGCAACAAGAACATTTAGTAAATTTTGTCAGTGAGGTCTACGCTGGCTTCCTATCATTCTGGACATTATGCCCTGGCTGTGCTGCAATGTAGATTCTGAGCTTGCCTTTGCATTTTTACAATGTAAGTGGATCCTGCTTTTATTGCTAAATAAATATACCTGATTTTAACCCTTCCCTGGGTCCTTCTGTTTTACCTCTCTGTCTGCACTAGCTGGACTCCCCCTGATCAAGGCACTGCAGGATCAGTTACCACTGCTCTGCACTTGGATTTGCTTGTTGCACATGACCTCTGCGCCTTTTCGGACTTTATAGTCATGTCAATGTGAATATCTGCACAATTCCTATGTGTTTTTAGATGTCACCCTAATCCTCCTCCACTACTTGGCGAATAACAAGAATATTGATATAGGCAAGCCATAGATGATGCAATTTACTTTCCTGCAACCACAGGAAGTGTTGATGGGGGAATCCCTGCCGTGAAGCTATTCTGGTGGCTGGCAGCCTTCCTGGCTGTCAGAGCACAATGATTACTGCTAGCGGCTATAGTCAGCCTGCCCATAAATTGATCGAATCTCGGCTGGTCCCTGCTGAACCGACTGAGATTCAGTCCATCTATGGCTGGCTTTACACACCTGACAAAAAAGGATGATGGCTTCAGAGCTTGCCCTTTGAAGACAGCTCATCCCTATTCAGTTGCTCCACTACAGGCTGCACTTCATTGCTTTGTACTGGCTTCTTGACAGTGGCAACAATTGGCCATGCCTTCACTGATGTATGTCAGCATAGCCACTTGCAGCCTCCACCAATGGAAAAATTCAATTTATTTCTAAGAAAAGGCTTTTTTATCATTGGGATGCATGATAGACAGCTTCTACCTACAAATGAGTAGATGTTTGATTGCATACATGTGATTTCAATATTTGGGTTTAGAACAATTTTGTGTCCATATCTTAGAATGACCTAAAGGGTTCAAAGGATAGTTAAAAAAAGAGATACAGATCTCTACTATGCCTACCTTCCCAGCTTCTCAGGGGTTATGTGCAAACAGGGTCGCACAACACGTGCATGCGCAGCCAGGCAAGGCCTGCAGAAATGTAGGTACAAATTTAGGTGTGCATGAGTTGCCAGACCAGCATTTTATAGGGCACAAGTGCTTACCCAAAGGGTTTTTGTTTATTTTTTGGAATTCTTTTCATATGTACAATAGTGGCACAGATGAAAAATGCCCCAATATCCCTCCAACCTACTAAGTACACATGAGGGTAATATGAGCAGCAGTTTTCACAAACGCTCCCCTATCTGTGAAAATTCCCTTCTTCTGGAACAAAGCAGATAGCAGTTGAGCAATGTGGAGTGTGTTGCTCGGTGTTCACATCTGTCAGCTCACGTTAAAAGATCAGAACAAGATCACAACATTCTGCGTGCAGCTGTCGGCTGTGTCTAATAACTGAGCCGCCATACCCTCACTGATCTGATGCCAGAGAAAATTTGTGCTGTGCTTTAAAAAGGAAAACTGTACAAGAGATCTGGTGAGAGGACAGAAGAGAGTTGAAGAACCAGAATACTGCCCTGGAACAGAGAAGGCCAGGAACCACAAACCGTTATGGGGACCTGCCAGTACTTTAAACTAGTAGCAATAGTATCTGGTGGAAGATAAAGGACTTGGTTAACGGCTAAGTTCACCTTTATGAGCTTATGCGTCAGAATGGATCTAGAGTGCCAGGAGGGCATTCAGTCTTTGAGACAGTTGGTAATATGATAACGAGGGTTAATAAACCTTCAAAAAAGTATCATCAGAATCATTAAGAATTGATTTTAATTTTTTTATCTATTAGCATCCCTTTCAGGCGATTTTTTTACTTCCATCAATTTTAAATATGGGGACTTCTAGGCATGGGCTATAGTCTGCTCGGTGGCCATAAAGATATTGGTTATCAATGTTTTATTTGCTCAACTAATATTGGTTATGGGTTTATGTAGAAGTGCTTCCCATGGGTTCTTGAAGGCCTTGATCACATAGTCTTCGAACCTCGGGGCATGACCACCAGCCATGAACATGCCTCGCATCCTGGAAGAGGTATGTTGGCAAGCATTTAACTACTCTCACCGAAGATAAATACCAGCATGTTATAACACAGCCTTTTTCACCCGGGGTGCCTTGAAGCTTCTTTGGGGGTGCCTTGGCAAAATGTCTAAAAATTGCACAAAAATTGTATACAAGCCAGCAGGTGAATCAAGCCGGACTTTTAGGTATACAAAGCCATAAGCTTTTATTAGGTACCATTAAGCAGCTGGTGTCCTAACAACCAATGACGTCATCAGTTGATATGGAGGATGTCGGTAGCCTGCACAGCATCTTTGTTTGACCCTCCACTGTCCTCTGTTTACATGTATCATAAGCCCTGAAGTAGGGGGAGGCTGCTCCCCCAAAACACATTGGCTTTACTCCTAATAAACGATTGTTATCTTCTCATCGAATGTGGTATTACCGTGGACACTGGGTGCTTCTCCATCCCCATATACATACCATTAAACAACATGGTAAACCCTTTTTGCTCCACTGACGATCAGCAATATAGTTTGGTCACTGCCCCGTCCTTAGCTGGCCAAATATGCAATAAAACAACATCGCCACATTGATGGTGACATTACTTTGCTGTATTCTCCTGTCAGTGAGCTCTAACTGTTAGATATCATTGTGCAAAGTAGTTGATGCTGATTAGGCCATTCTGCGGTCTCTAATACCCTGTGCAGGGAATTACAAAAACCTAATATAATGACAGAATCAGCTGTACTTAAAGTGATTGTAAACCTTTCCATATACTCAGTGAAATGACTAAGACAAGCTTTATAAATTCTGTACTTTGAACAGATTTAGAGAAGAGAATACTGCAGATAAATAGGTACAACTTATGTAGGAGGATTTGTTTCATCTCTGTGTATCACTTGAGGCCAGTCATTTCGCTGAGTGCAGAAAACAGGGGGCAGAAAGCTGAAATTACTCTCTGCAGAGCTTAGTGAGGAGAGTTCATTGGAGGGAAGGAACACACCCCACTCCAAACAGCATACAGGAACAGAGCTGAGGCTGTCAATCTGCTGGAGGTCCCTCCCCTGTCACCATATTTCTCTTGGTGTCAGTAAAACATCCTATCAGCATGAATCACTTCTGAAAGAGAAAGGATGCAGTAGACAGAAATGACACTTAGTGCTCTGAATTGAGACAAGCACACACTATAGAGGGATATGCTTTGTTCATATTTCATGTCTGAGGAACCGCTTTAAAAATACATTTACTAACTTTTCTAGAGAATGCATGGCCTCTTGTCTGGCGTCCATCTTTAATTAAAATCTGATGTATACTACACATAGTAATAGGTAATTGTGGAAGCCTCTTTTAAAAACATAGTCCATGTGAAGCAATCTTACTATAGTGATGCTGTAAAACAATAAGAGCACCTTATTTTATTGATATGGTTGAGCTGCAAAACCACCAATACACCAATGAGCTTTCAAATCCCTTTTATACAAAAGTCTAAGTAGTTTCAGTTGAAGGACTGGAGAGTAATTTATAACACTTGGCTATGAACATTGAAGATTTGTGACCCTACAAGAACCCCCCTAGAAAATGGGCCCTGTCTGGAATTTGCCCTGGGACCAGCAGTACAGGAATGATGTGAATAATTAGGTTATATTCAGAAGTTTGCTTTGACATAGTTGCTCTTGCTCTCAGTCCGGAAGCAGATGGAGAAGCCTTGCAGGCATATCACCGACTCTCAGCTTTCCTTAAATGACACAGACAGGGTTTTGACTTCTCCCTGAAATGTTTTTTTCATTTGGCTATTGTCTTCTTTGCACCATCTTGATACATTTTATTTTGTACCCAAATAAAACTCCACTCGGACGCTGTGAATTTTTCTTTTACTGTCATGTTTTGATCATCAGTGTCATAAAACCCAAATCAATTCTTTATTGAAGATGCGTGGCATATACAGTATATTAAATGGGCAATGTTGGTAATATATACATCGGCAACTAATGCGGCTCCAGTTCAGTCTGCACCGACAGCTCAGCAGGTTATGACCAAACACTGCAAAGTTCATATATAAACACAGAAACCAATCATTGTATCTCCATGAAATAATATTCCTATATTCATAACACCAGCACAGGATATAAACTCCGATGTGGTTTGCACTGCACCCAGAGCTTTATTAAACAAAACTCTTGAGGCCCTTCACACTGTCTCCTTTAAAGTGGAACTAAACTGCATTTGGGCATCAAAAACTGAAAACACTGTCTAATTCAGTATTAACATTCCAAGCAAACTCACCTATCCATTCTCGTCTCCATGCATTATTTTGTTGAGAAATCACTTAATAATTTTCCTGTTGAGATTAATAAAGTGTTCTGAAACTGAAAACTCCCCTTGCATTTTTTGTTGTGGCCATCTTGAGTAAGGGCAGATGATTCATGTAATATTTTCTTCCTGGAATCCATCGGCCCTTAGCATGCAGGCAGGAGGGTGTGCTAAGCCAAGAAAGCCCCTCCTCTCCTCCTGATGACTCCTGGGATGTAAGACATTTTGTCCTAGGCCAGAAACCAGGAAGCAACTAAAGAGATGTAAAAAAAAAGTTTAAAGCAAGTAAATATGATATACAGTACCTTCCTATCTATTGGTAATACTAGCAGCAGAGGGATTAGTGTTTACTGAAAGTTTTTGGATCGGTTTTAAGCAGGTCTTAATGCAAAGGAAGCAGCGTGACATCTCTATCATGTGATCACTTGCATTGGCTCTCACAGTGGTCACATGGTCAGGAGTACATCCCACTGGCTCCCTGTGACTGAGAGCTGTCAGTGTTATCTTGGTTGGTGTGCTGGGAGCTCACAGTGAAAGGGCTCTCAGAACACAACCTCAGGCTGTCATGGACACAAAGGGGGTTTATTTACTAAAGCTGGAGAGTGCAAAATCAGACTCACTTCTGCATAGAAACCAATCAGCTTCCAGGTTTCATTGCCAAAGCTTCATTGAACAAGCTGAGGTTAGAAGCTGATTGGTTTCTATGCAGAAGGGAGTCTGATTTTGGACTCTCCAGCTTTAGTAAATAAGCCCCACACTGTATGTGTGGCAGCTGGTCGTTAAAGCCTACTTTTCCTGCCATCCTCAGCTCTGTTGAGGGGGGGGGGGGTGTCCCTTCCTCCAATCAGCTCTCACTGAGCTTCCTGCCTCCTGCTGTCTGAAAGCTCAGACAAACTGTATAATATCTTGACTTTGAATGGATGTAGAGAAGACTGAAGATAAACAGGTACAACGGATGTAGGAGGATTTATTTAATCTCTGTGAATCACCTGAGGCCAACCACTTCACCGGGTATAGGAATGGGCTTACAGCCACTTTAAAATCCAAAACATCAACATGCAACAACAGTGCAGAGACTGAAGAGCAATATAATAAATCTATTTTTGAGTGGCAAAACAATAATAATTATCCCAGCATACTGGCTACTGCTTGAACATGTGAAGATTCTCCTCTAAGCTGAATTAGTTTACAATGGAAGTGTTATTACATCCCAACATGTTTATATTGGCTGCAGGGAAGATGGTGGAAATCCCTCCCAGGCTGAATGGCCTGTTTACAGTACATCAACTTAATGAATTTAGCAGATAAATAAAGATTACTTTAGGAGACAGAGCCTCTTAAACTGAAAGGAGCGGTGACTCTTAGATACTGAAGTCCTGATATTCTTTCTGCTTTCTAAGTGTCTGAAATAAAATCGATCCTTTTCCTTCATAAAATAATCAGATTGATTTGTTATCCTTAAATTGGAACTAAACCCCATCGATTTAAGTGCTCTTTCACACAGACGTTCCGATCGGGTCCGCCTGCCCGTTTTTCAGGCGGACCCTATCAAAACCTCCATTCTCCTCTATGGAGTGGCAGTTGTAAATGGACATGTGTCCGTTTACACCCGCCGACATCTGATCCGATCCACCAAAAAGGGACGGATGGGGATCCAATTCCCCTTCCGTCCGTTGGATCGGGTTGAATGAAAATGGACAGGTGGTCCACTTTCATCCTACTGACCACTGAGGAGAGCGAGCAGCTCTGTGTCTGCTCTGCAGCAGTGGAGGGGACACAGAGCTGTCATCCGCTTGCTCAGTGGGGATCAGCGGAGAGATACCCCCCCTGAGCAAGCGGATCCGTTAAACGGTCCGCCCCATCTGAAAGCACCCTAACAGTTTCCCAAAACACTTCTATTCAAAGTATGCCGTGAATGATAACTATCACATTTGCTTGTGCTCTCAAAAGAATGGTCAGGCCTTCAAATATCTGGGGTAATAACTGATCACATATGCAGCCCCATTGCAACTCAGATCAGCAGAGGCTAATGATCTAACCAGCAGTCTGAACAAAAAAAAAACAGATTTCAGCATCCACACAAGTGAGGTGGATACAGAGATCTCCCATGGCTTGCTCCCCTGCCTGACAGCAGGGGCTCCCCATTGTCAGAATACACTATTCAGCAGGGGCGGACTGACAACTCATGGGGCCCCCGGGCAATAGAGGATCACGGAGCCCCTGTGTCCTTGCCCAAACTCAAAAAAGCCTATGAAAAAGGTACCAGGGGCATCTCATGGGGCCCCCTACTGACCCCAGGCTCTCGGGCAGTACCCGAGTTTCCAAATGGTCAGTCCGCCCCTGCTATTCAGCACTGCAGTCGATTTGATCAGTGGCTTGCAGCCAATGTTTTCCAGCAGGACCATTCGACACAAGTCGTTCTAATGACCTGCTTCTGTCAGAGAGAGCTACACACAGATCAAAATTCAGATGGTCCCTGCTGAACTGGATGAATTGTGATCCACGTGTAACCAGCTTTAGATGGCAGTTTCCTTGGCTGTAAAGGACAGGAGGGTTTAGTTCCACTTTAAAACTTCTATGGTAGAAACGGTGCAGAAATGCAGAGGAGTGTTCAAGTTTAAGTGGCACTAAACTCTGATTATATTAAAAAAAAAAAAAAAAGTTATTTATGTGTTCTTGACTCAATAAAGGCCTGTCTATTGAGCTCAGCCTTCTCCAAATCTCTAAATTTCATTTTCTTTGCAACCAGCACGTTTTCAAAGCCCCTTTGAAAACGTGCTGGTTGCACGAAACATGTAAGGGGAATCCTTCAACTTGACGCCCTAGTACCTGCATGAGTCTTTGAGGAAGGCCTGATGGCCATACTATGTTTTTTCATGTGAGTGCATTACAATTTATTTCGGATCCTTCACTTATAATAAAGCAATTTTACACTATTGGTGCCACTTTGCCCCCTGGCTCGTTATTTTGCGAGCCTTTCAAGGTGGAGCACCTTGCAGAGCATCATCAGGAGTCTGGACGAAGCTGGACCTACCGGTGGATTTGAGGTGACCCCCAAGTGTGAATCACACCATCCCTGTAAGTCTGCCACAGCACTGGATGTCGCTACAACCAATGACCAGACCTGCCACTACGGATTATATATACATACAACGCTCAGATTGTATGTACTTCTGGTAAGTGCATTATTGTACCACAAACTTCACGCCTGTAATTATTTATCACAGAACATCGAGTGTTATTATGCATCACCCGGTCCGTTGACGGTTGCAACACTGTCAGTTGTGGACTAACAGGCACAATATCACCTTTTGTGGACACTTATATGCTATTTGGCATTTGTATTTATCACTGTTCATAGTTTATTTTTATCTACTTTTAGCGCTGCATACTTGTTTATCATTTGTCAGCCAGTAATACATGCCCTATATTGGGGTGGCTCTACTCTGGATGGAAGAGTAACAGAGACACCCTTGTTCAGTAGAATTGTTAATTTGAAGAGAGGGTAGTGTTAAAGCAGTTATAAGGCCTACACACCTATGCATTTTTTAGGCCCTTTTCAGTTTTGCAGAAACGCACTACAGTCCATAGAACATGGTTTCCTATAGGCCATGTTTAGATCTGTGCATTTTCCACTGGTGCATTTTTTAAGGGACAGGGACTTTTTTTTCCCGCAGCAGGTTGCGTTTTTGATTCCATAATCTTCAATGGTAATGCAGTGCTTGCATTTTTAATGTGTTTCTACTGCATTTTTGCATAAAGATGCAAAAACGCACAAGTAAAATGCATCAACCGCAAACTGCATAGGTGTGAACCAGGCATAAACCCAAAAGAAAACAATTATATATCAGCTTACCAATTCTTAGATATGTTAGCCGCATTAGATTTCTTTTTTAGGCTTTCTTTCTTCTATTTTCACCTGGTAATCCATCCAGTCTGTTTTTCAAAAGAACACACTCTCTTACAGATTGTATCAGTTCAAGAGATGAGACAAACCATTTAATACTGGCACGGGTGCGTACAGTGATCAGTCTTTATCTATGTAAAATCTTAATACCAAAAGGAAAAAAAATAAACTGTTTGCTGTAACTAAAATATTAGCTGGAATTTGTCTTCAATTTGTTACTGTATTTAAATCTGATAGTACATTTAGACTGACAATGCTGCTGTTCAAAGTTGCACCCTGTGCTCCTGAGGGGGCACTCTATTACAGAAGGTGTGTTACAAGTCATATCACCAGGTGAAAACAAAGGGAAAAGGCCTAAAAAAGGAAAAGAAATGCAGGTAAGGCTGGCATTTATTACATTTTTGGGTTTTATACGTTACTAACCCAGAATAAGTATGCAGACCAAGAGCTCTGACTTTACTTGCTGCATACTAATGCTAAGTCAGTGCCTGAAAGACAGCCAGGCCGCTGGTATTTTCAGAAGAGAGCCAGTAATGGCAGCCTCCAGGTTTTATTAGCACAGGCTTCCCTTATGACTTTCATCTCCTGAATAAGTCTGTGCAGTTTTGCCATAAAAGTTCCTTGTTACTCAGAGTTGCTTGTTAACTTATTCAGAACAGATTAAGAAAAAAGATCGTTTATAACCCATCTCCAGGTGAACAATGCACCTTTCAATAAAGAAAACAAGCTTTTAGAAGATCATTTGTTCAACAGAACTGGCTTTTGCTGTTATCACACCCCTAGAAACCATTGAAAGGAAGGCCAGGAGCAGGAATGCCATATGTCTTTACGTGTGAATGGCAGAATGTGTGTCTCCCACTGATGGGATACAAAATAACTACCCCGACCTCTCTTTGCAGCCCCAGATCAGCCAAATTCAGCTGTAATTAAAGAAACAGAGGGTGGTGCAGCTGCTCGCAGGGGCCTCAATATTGTACGAATAGTGGAAACAGCAGGTATTTCTAATCCTGTTTGGGCTCTTGGCACCATACATGAAATGAATGACAGGGAATACCGGCTCAACTTTAATCTCTTCCAATGTCAGAAGAACTCCATTAAAGTATGGCCATTGTCTGCACATGGCAAAGGCTGCCATTTTGTAAGCCATGTCAGGAACTATGAAGAAGCGGCCAACCAATTGACTAGGAACTCGTGACATCACAAAGGCAAAGGCACGAGGCAGTGATGTTACTAGCAACCAGTGAATCAAAGGGAACACTTATTAGTTCAATTATGTACTCAATGAAAAGCTATTAAACTGGTTGTAAACCTCTGAAATAAAAAATGAACAAAGCATTAGCCTCTATAGTGTGTACTAGCTTCAATCCAAAGCACCAATTGTGATTTATGTCTCCCCTCTCTTTCCTGTGCTTTCCTCATCTGCATTAGTCACATCTGACAGGTTATCTCGATATCACAGAATTACAGGAGACAGCCCCATCCCCTATCCAGAACACAGAAGGTGATTGACAGCCTCAACTGTGCATTTTTCCCTGTGTAGATGGGGGTGCATCCTTTCCCTCCACTCAGGTCTCACATTACACTCAGCTCTCCTCTCTATGCTGTGCAGTGTGTGACACCAGATTCCTGCCCCCTCCCTGCCGGAGCTGAAAGATGGCTTTTGATCTGTTTGTTTTAGAAGGGTGTGGAGAAGAGAATGCTTCAGATAAAAAGGTACAATTTATGTAGGATTTGCTTAAAGCAGATCTTCACTCTGTCAATCAACATTGACTATTTCTAATCCTTATGCTGCTAGCATTAGTAAATAGACAGGAAAGAATAACATTTACTTGTTTTAAACTTATATTTACATTTCTTCAGTAACTTCCTGGTTTCCAGGCCTAGGCAAATTATGTCATATCTCCCAGGAGTCTTCAGGAGGGGTTTTCTCAGCTAAGCACACTCTCCTGCCTGCATGCCTGAGCTAAGGACAGATGGATTCCAGGAAGTAAATGCTACATGACTTAGCTGTCCTTATTCAAGATGGCCACTGCCAGAAATGCTAGGCGGTGTTTTCAAAGAGATTTTTCAACAAAATAAAGCATGGAGACATGGGCGGATAATTAAAAATGAATGAAATGGCATTTTTGGTTTGACGCTCAGATACAATGTAGTTCCGCATTAATCTCTGTGTATCACCTGAGGTTTGTCACTTTTGTGGGTATATGTAAACCTAAACTTCGGGCAAAAATAATATTGGGACATTAGATAGGTACCAATAACGCACCTCTAATATTGTGTATTCTATTGGTGGCAACTGCTTTGTTCCTGAAACCTGTTGGATTCATGCACTCCCCCCCCCCCCCGCCACAACATTGATGTACGCACTGAACTTCAGTTGCCGCAACTGATCGTCGGGGCTGGAGCACAGCAATCACAGCAGGCCGCTCAATCTGCAGCTCCTCCATTCATGAACATCTTGTATGTTGTAAAGCGCTGCATAAACTCTTGGGGCTATATCAATCCTGTACAATAATAATAATATAAGATGTTTTGTGATTGGACAAGAGGAGATCACACCCCTTGTCCAATCACAAAATGCATTTCTGTTGCTTGGTAAAGTATTGATCAAGAAGCAACAGCAGCAAAGGTGAAGGAAGCACAGATTCACAGAATGGATAAAGCAGGATATCCTTACACTGCAGGTTCTCTGGTACAGCTTCCTCACCAGCAAAGAAAATGGTGAGCACCACAGTAGTGACTTCACCACATGGGACTCAAAATCTGCTGAGACTAGCTGTCAAAGACAACAGTGCCTTAGATGGTCTCGTTACTGCAGATATACAGATATGAGTCTACAGGACAAGTGTGCCAAGGCACAATCACAATCCAGCACTTCTCTAATTCTAAGGCAAAAAGGTACATTTTGGGGTAGGTTAGGTACAATTAACATGTCTAACTGTTCTCTAAAAACAGCAAATCTTAATTTTTTTTGGTCTGGTAATACAAGAAAGTAAGAATACTGTACACACCGACAATGCTATTATTATTATAATACAGGATTTATATAGCACCAACAGTTTGCTCAGCGCTTTACAATAGAACAGGAGACAATACAGCAACAATGCAGTTCAATACAAGTGGGAAAGGAGGGCCCTGCTCCTTGGAGCTTACAATCTATTACAGTAAGCTTTTCAAATTTACTTATACATTTATGAAGGTTCACTTTAAACACATTAGCTCTATATTATATCCGTTGTTCTTGGCAGCCGTGATTGATCATTCCTTACTTAGCAGCAAAAGCATCTGTACACACTGTGTTTTGCAGTGATGACATCATCAATGCTTAGAAAGTATTATTACATATACAGTAGTAGATGCTTGGAACAGACTTCAAGCAGAGGCAGGGAGTTGCTGTGTAAGTGAATTTGAACACGCTTGGAAAAGACTATGAAAAGGAATAAGGAACCGCACACCGATTGTCAGCCAATCACCTTATGTTAAAAAATGGCTTAATCTTGTCTCTTCCCAAGCCACACCCCTTTGATGCATTTCATCCTCCCACAGGCTTAATCAAAGAGACTTCTATGACGAAGCCCAGGAGAGGGTGAAATGCGTTGATAGGGGCGTGGCTTGGGAGGAGACAAGATAAAGCCATTTTTCTGCATATGGTGATTAGACTGGTAATCGGTGTGCGGCTCTTTATTCCTTTTGACAGTCAATTTCAGTAAGCTAGACAAACCCAGTTGAATGCCAGCACCCGACAGCACTGAAGCTACTGTGTTCTTGTATGTGTGTGCTTTGAGTGGCGCGCTTCATATTTCTTAGGATCACCATGCTTAGAACATACTTAGATCTATACTCAGACAAAAGATCTATACTCAGACAAAAAGGAAAAAAAACATCATAAAAAAGGAGCAGACTTTATGGACCACTTCCATCGAAGAATTTGTTCTGTGTGAATATGGCAGAATCAAATTCTCAAGCTATATTTGCAGATTGAATATGTGTGGGGAATATACGGCATTATGGCCAGAAGATGGAGCTGAGAAGCATACCCATTTCCTAGGATACTCAACATCATCTACTAGCCATAATGTGGTATCTTCACCATTCCTACTTTCAATCTGCAGAGAATATAGCCTGAGAACATTCAAATTTATTTTTGCTTTTTTTAAAGGATAAGTTCACCTTTGGAACATGTTACATGTTCCACCCGTTTTTAGGGATGGGGAGAAGTTTCCCTGTACTATCTATCAGTCAGATTTGAAAACAGCACGGTCATGCGGAGTTCCACCCACAAAACCGTGTCACTCATTCATAGAGTTCTGTGAATGAGCGCCTACAAGTGCCGGCAGCCTTGGCAGCTGTCGGCTTGTAGTTTTCAATAAACTGTGCAGCGCCGTAGTAGTTCATTGAAGCTTCCGGCCAGAAGATCTGCTTGACCATACATCCCGTACGACAAGCAGATATTCTGACAGCTCTGCAGGAGACCTGTGTGGCATCAACCATCTACTGATCGCTGGTGCAATGCTTTACAGGTTCCTTTGGACAAAACATTTTTTTACCTGCATAAAAATGTGCATTTATTATTTTTGTCCAAAAGGTGAACTTATCCTTTAACGGATGAATAGTTTCATAAATACACCCATGTGTCTTTTTCTGCCATTACCCTTCTATGTTTCTAATTTACAGTAAATCAGTTTGCCAACCTACACTTAAATGCTCTCTCACCCAAATAACCCTTTCTGAAATCATAAATATTTTTTCATAGGATTACTTAAAAGTCCAGATATGCCTACAGGTCTCAGTACAGGCTCATTAATCCTCGGGCATTTTTATGCGTAAAAACGCCGCTGTTTGCATACCATAATCTATACGTCTAACCATTTGTCCACCGCTTGTAAGTTGGGAATCTGCACAGGACGGGCGCTTGGCAGACACTTGCTAAACATCCCTGGTGCCAGCACGGGAGACTAGAGAAAGAGATACCAGAATGAGCATCTAACTTTACACTGTAAATATTTCCATGGGCGACAAAAGACCCAAATCAGAGGGCCACCCAGATCTTCCACAACTCCTACAACACAAGATAAAATCATTACCAAAAAGTCATTCCAATCCTCCCTCTCTAGTATTATCATTACTTTGCAGGATGATCAAAAGAGCTTCCTACAGCCTTATTATCTGAATAGTGGATTGTTTTCTGGCACAATATATAAACCTCGAATGTACCGAGAGGCCACAGTGAGTTATGACGAGGGTACAGGAACCGGGCAATGGGGGTGCTGGATGCAGAACGATAAAAAGAAGTGATAAGCCAGACTCCGATGATAGGGGTAGATATGCCTGACTGGAGACATGGAATGTATTTCAGTATATATACAGGTATTTTAAAATAGATCCAAAACATAACTGGATGACATTTAGTTTATGAAAGCCATGTGTGTCATAGTTGGCATGCCTTTTTTTTTTTTTTTATAAAATACTATTTTCACCTTTTTTTCATCCTTTGTTATATCTCAGTGCTGCTGATCTCCTCCAACCTCTTACAGACACTTCTCTTCAGTCCACATGCACTCAATCCATGGTTGGCTACTCATCATTGCTCTGGATTGGCTTCCAGATGACCGTGGTTGACCATGCCTATGCAATGTGGGTGGGAACAGCTGCTTGTAGTCTCCATAATGTGATAGCATGACAACGTAGGAGCATAATTGGGTCACACTTGTCACCCCATAACAAGAAGTGCCTAAACAGGGGCCTTCCTGGCTAGATCACCAGGTATTTAATGAAAGCTGCAGCAGTTAAAAAAATAGAAAAAGTCCAAAGTCAAAAGTCCAAAAAAGACTTTTCCCAAACTGGAAAGATAGAACTGCAGCCTCCCATCTCATGTTTCATTAGGTGTAGGGGAGGCAGCACTGGATTCCGAGATGGTGTTCAGAACACTAAATAGAACCTCACTTAATCAACATTAACTACTTTAAATCCTTATGCTGCAAACATGGATACGAAAGTATATTATATTTACTTGTTTTAAACTTTTTTTTTTTTACATTTATTCAGTTACTTCCTGGTTGCTGGCCTAGGCAAATAATGTTATACATCCCAGGAGACTTCAGGAGGGAAGGAGGGGTTTCTCAGCTAAGCACACGCTCCTGCCTGCATGCCTTAGCTAAGAGGAAGATGGATTCCGGGAAATAAATGCTACATGAAACTGTCCTTACTCAGATGCAGTATAGTTCTGCTTTAAAACTCAAAACCTGATTTTCACCAGACCCTTCATTGTCGCTGTTAAACAGGATAGCTGACCGAAGCATGCTGCAGCGCACAGAAGTCGCCAAATAGCTAAAGACCTCCAAACTTCATGTTGCCTTCAGTTTAGCACAACAACAGTGCGTAGAGAGCTTCATGGAATGGGTTTCCATGGCCGAGCAGCTGCATTCAAGCCTTACATCACCAAGTGCAATGCAAAGCGTCGGATGCAGTGGTGTAAAGCACGCCGACACTGGACTCTACAGCAGTGGAGACGTGTTCTCTGGAGTGACAAATCACGCGTCTGTCTGGAAATCCGATGGACGTGTCTGGGTTTGGGGGTTGCCAGGAGAACGGTACTTGCCTGACTGCATTGTGCCAAGTGTAAAGTTTGGTGGAGGGGGGATTGTTCTGTCTCTCCAATCTAAGCATTGATAGTGTGATCTCTGTAACTTACAGTTGTGATGAGATAGTGATAACTTCAAGCTCAGTTGGTTACCACAGTCAATGACTCAATCAGAATGATATCTTATAGATCTTGTGAAGTTTATTCCATAAACTGAGAGAATCTTACAACAATGAACATTTGATAGGTCAAAAGATCATAATGTTTCCTGCTCCATGACATGAGGCTACAGCTGCAATGCATTTCTGGGAAAGGGGAGGGCTATCTATACAGCATTAACTTAACCAAAGGAAAGGGAGAAGCAGAAAAAAAATATAGAAAACACTTAAAGGCATATGACAATCATGTGAAACATGACAATCCCCGTCCAAATCTATGATTTCTAATATAATAAACTTTAATTCAAGTCCAATATAAATAATGAAGATTCTTTCCAGGAACATCTGCAAAACAAGAGGGAAGGGAAGAACAAAGGAAAACAATGCAAACATTTAGCATAATACTTGCAGATGCTGGTCTCGAAAGTCCAGGTTGAGACATGGAAATCCATATTCAGAGGGGAAGGCAGCAACATGCACGATTCCTTCTTACCTCCCTTTAAATCAGGTTGATGACTTGTCTTCCTCTTTGGGCAAAAGAAGTACTAGTTCCTTTATAGGCCTGAAGTAAAGGTGTGCAGAACCTTCTTTCATGGTGGATATAGCGAAGATGTGTCTCGAAATGCAGAAGTAAGTACTTCACGACTGCCGCAGTCAGCAGGGTTGAGGCTAGTGGGAACATAGTGCCATTGTTCAGGCGTAGAGAACTTCCTTATGCGTTCCACTCTGTTGCCGACATACACGTAGAACTGTCTTGTGCGATTGTGTATATATCCTAGCACTATTTTGCTGTCTGTATAAAAGTCAAAGGTGTCTATTTCAACATCTGTTTCAAGTTCTATAAGCTCAGCAATTTCCACAGCTAACACAGCTGCACAAAGTTCAAGCGTTGGAATAATATGTGCAGGTTTTGGTGTGAGCTTGGTCTTGCCCATGATAAATCCTACACCCACTTCACTGCTGGGATCCGTAGCTCAAAGATAAGCCACTGCAGCAATGGCTTCATTGGAAGCATCAGAGAAGGCATGAATCTCTCTTCTGGTGGCATTCTTTAAGGATGCTTGGGTGTAAGAGCATGGTATCTGGAGCTGTTCTAATGCTTTTAGAGATTGTTTCCAGGATTCCCACCTTTGTTGTTTCTCCTTGGGTAAGGGGGTATCCCAGTCTGAACTTTCAGAAGTAAGTTGTCTCAGCAGTATCTTACCCTGAATTGTGAGAGGTGTAATGAAACCTAATGGATCATAAATGCTGTTTACTGTAGACAATACTCATCGCTTTGTGAAGGGCTTGTCACAGGCTGATGCTTGAAATCTGAATGTGTCTTGTTTAACTTGTCGCTGTTAGAGATGATTTTGTGAAGTCTGAGGTTTGCAGTGGCAAGCATGTTCTGTGTTCTAGTAAGAAGGTCAATAGCTTCTCCTTCATTGGGCAGAGATTTTAGTCCATCATCTACATAGAAATTCCTTTCGACGAACTGTCTTGCATCAGATCCAAATTCTCTCACCCTCTTGAGCGGTTTTCCTCAGTCCATAAATTGCTATTGCAGGAGAAGGACTGTTACTGACCAACATGTACCTTTATTCGGTAGTCTATGACTTCATCATTGACATCATTATTGCGGTACCATCGGAACCTGAGAAAGTTTCTGTAGTCTTCACGGACGATGAAACAGTGGAACATCTGCTGAATGTCAGCCATAACAGCAATTGGCTCTTGTCTGAAGTGACGTAAAACTCCTATGAGATTGTTGTTCAGATTAGGCCCAGTGAGAAGATTGTCATTGAGGGAGACACCTTCATGACGAGCACTTGAGTCAAAGACCACCCTAATCTGATCAGGCTTGCGAGGATGGTAGACACCAAAGCATGGTAGATACCAACATTCTTCTCCTTTCATAAGAAGTGGTGCAGGCTCAGCATGATGTCTCTCAAACACCTTCTGCATAAAGAACACAAAGTGCTTTTTCATCTCAGGCTTCTGGTTCAAACTGCGATTTAAAGAAACAAACCGTGATTCTGCATGGACCCTGTTTGGTAGTCTCTTTCTTTGAGTACGGAATGGTAGAGGTGCTACCCAACTGTTGGAATCATCTTGGTAGAACTCTTTACTCATGGTTTTCAAGAATTCTTTGTCTTCTATGGTAGCTGCCAACTCATTGTCTTAGTGGTTACCTCGAACACTGTGTTGCCGATGTTGTCATCCCAGAGATTAAGAGCTTTCTTATTATCTTGTATGATGTGCTGTTGTGCACCTTTTTCAAACAGTCTTTCTTTCACAATATATTTATGTGGTCGTTGTTCAGAATAAGCTGTTCGTCCATTTGACAGGAAATGTGTTTTAAAGGAAGAGACTGAGTAGGACCTCCTGTCCTTGTCTAGGCAGACATTGCCTATGATGACCCATCCTAGATCCAGACACTGAGCATATGGTGCATTGTGTGGACCGTTGATTTGATGACAAACTTTGTGCACCCTTAGGATGTCTCGACCAAGTAACAGCAGGATATCGGCACTTTCATCGAGGGCTGGTATTTGGTTGGCTATGTGCTTTAAGTAAGAATGGTGAAAAGCAGCTTCAGGAGTAGGGATCTCCTCTTTGAAGCTTGGAATCTGGTTGCACTCAGTGATAGTGGGCAAAGATATTTCCACATTGTCATTCAGAGGAGCAACTACAAAACCACTGGCTCTCCTACCTAAGACTTCTGTAGTACCAGAAAAAGTGCTTAGAGTATAAGGCAGAGCATCTCCAGTTATGTTCAACAGTTCAAAAAACTGTGTTCTTGCAAGAGATCTGTTACTCTGATCATCCAGAATAGTATACAGTCTTATGGCCTTTTCAGGTTGACCTTTGTGGTATATACGGACCAAGCATATCTTTGCACAGGATTTGGCACAGAATCCTTCTCCACAGACCTCTGTACATGTAGAGAACACTAAGGTGGTAGGTGCTGCTTGATCTGGGCGCTCCCGCCTTGCTTTGCCTCAGGAAGATTGTTTGTGAGCGTAGTAGAGTTGTGCGAATATTGATGAAGAGCTTGCACATGGTCATCACTGTCACACTCTATACATTTGATGATTGCTTTACAGTCCTTTGCAAAGTGTTCTGTGGAGGCACAGCATTTGTAGCAAACCCCAAATTTCTTCAAAAGTTCCTTACGTTCTTGGAGGGTTTTCTTTCTGAAACCGATACATTTCTTAGGTGGATGTGGTTTGTTATGCATTGGACACTGGCGATTTGGGTCCTCAATTATCTTGTTTTGATCAGTCTTTTCAAGAACTGTAGCAGGTGCAGGTAGAACATTAGTCCTTTTCACTAACGCTGGACCTCTACGGTTTCTGTGCGACATACGTGTGTTCGTAGGTCTTGGAGAGAGTGTACTGAGAAGGTTACAGTCCCGATATGAGAAACTTGGGTCATCCTTAGTGTCTGCAATTCTTTTGATGAACTCGCAGAAGTAGGATAAAGGAGGAAAGGCAACTCTATGTTCTTCCTTATACTTTGATTCAAGGGCTGCCCATCTTTCTTGAGTTCCATATGGTAGCTTGAGAACAATAGATTTGATGCCATGAGAGGTGTCAAGGTAACTGAGACCAGGTAAGTTGATGTCAGCCTTAGCAAGTTGAAACTCTAATAGAACATGGCTAAGTTCTTGAAACTTTAGATTGTCGCTAGCAGAAATCCTTGGGAAGCTTTGCAACCTTTTGAATAAAGCATCTTCAATGGCCTCTGGGCTGCCAAAGGTATGTTCAAGTCTGCCCCAAGCAGCATTAAGGCCTGAAGCAGGGTTGTCAGTATGAACTGCTTTGTGCCTCTTGATGCATTCAGTAGACTGGAGACCTAGCCATCTGATGAGTAGATCTAATTCCTATGTGGCATTGATGTCTAGGTCACTCATTGTGGCCTTAAAAGTGGATTTCCAGCCTCTGTAATTTTCAGGCTTATCATCAAACTTGTTGAGGCCTGTCTTAACAAGCTCTTTGCGGAGCATGTATTTAGCAAACTGTGACATGTCTGTGTTTTCATATCTTGGGTGCATGACTGCAGGTGGAACAGAGTTGTTTGCGATGGTTGGTGGACTTACGTGGAGTGACTTGGGAACATATGTTGCTGCTAAGGCATTCAATGCCGGAGCTGGCTTAAAGTCCATTGGCTTGTTGGTTTGTAGAGTAGTGCGTTTGCTAGGAGGTACTCTGTTGGTGCCAAAGTATGATGGACAGAGTGTCTGCGGCTAGCTGAGATGCTGCAGTCTGATGTATTGGAGGATATGAGGGCAAATGGTCTTGAGTTACAGTAGGTACAGAGAAGAGACTTTGATGGAGTAGTTTGGCTGCTGTGACAGGGAGTTGACATTCTGGAGAGGTGTGTGAAGAATTTGAGACATAAGATACAACTGAGTGTCCGGAACTGTTGTCTCTTTCATTTTCACTAGCGGTTGTTCTAAGACCCTTAACCTTGCCATGGCTGTGGAATGCTCACATTGTTTTTCCAAAACATCAATTTCTGCCTTTTGGCGTGTGGCTTCAGCTTCTTTCTCTGCTTTCTGATGTGCGGCCTGAGCCTCCATTTCTGCTTTCTCACGTACGGCCTGAGCCTCCATTTCTGCTTTCTTATGTGCGGCCTGAGCCTCCAATTCTGCGGCCTGAACCTCCATTTCTGCTTTCCTTTGGGCGAAAGCTGCCTGAATTTTAGAAGCTTCAGCATCAGCACAGGCTTTTATTAGTTGTTGACTGAGTGTAGAAGACCTTGATTGTATGGATTTGGAAGATCTTGAGGAGCGTCTAGTAGATGCAGAGCGATAAGATCTGGATTCATGGAGCTGTGTTATTCTCACTTCTCAATAGAACCAGAAACGTCCTCTCCTGCGCTCTATGACCCAGAATAAGGGTGGATGGATGGAACCAGAACTTGAAAAATTCGACCACCAATGCATATAGGGTTGTGCAGTGCTAAACAAGGCTGGGGAAGCCCGACCAGTACTGCAAAGTGAAACAAAAAAAAAGCGCACAACCTTGCGCATTACCTCAGTAAACTATAATTTTATTAAATTCAGAATGATGCTAACAAACAACAAAGTAAATCAAGCATGTAAGTCCTCAAAGGGACTTTAGAAATGTGAAGCCTGTGTGAGTCACATCATAGGGGTAGACACTCAGAGTACGGCTGACGCGTTTCGAAGGGCATCCCTTCTTCATCGCAGTTATTCTCATTTCTGCCTTTGTCTTTGTTCATACCACTAAATTGTCTCTTTCAAGATTGAGCTCCTCAAAACTCCTTAATTCTTCCAATGACCCTTGAGTGTTGTACCGCTTTAAGAGAGCAAAATATTTAACACACAGTCTTTGATAATTCTCATAAGCAGCATTCAATTGCTGGATAGCGCCCTCTAGTTGTATTGGCTCATGAGATTGTTAGGAGAGAGCAGACATACATTTAACAGTATTAAACCATAAGTCATTAATATTAGACAGCAATTCTTCTTTGTTAAGATTTTCTTGCACTTTCCAGGTTGGATTTCTTAAGCGTTTTTCTCTTTTATCTAAGTCCTGCTCTGGATGAAGCTATGATTGTGGTTGTGTATTGGTTTCCCCAGACTGTATATTACTTTCCTGAAACATCATGTTAGCAAGGAGAGGGGTTGATAGAAAGTTTACAGAGAAATGTATCACTTTTTCTGTGGGTGAGTTCAGGTTTCCTAGGCAATGGTTGCACAAAGGTTTTTCTTTTTCTTTCTTATAAGTTCACAGACAATCCATGTGGTAATGCATACAGATGCAGTGTATAAACTTGCAGTTGTAAAACATTCACATCAATAATTTGTCCTGACACTGATGAGTGTCATGCTGGGATATACTTGGAGACATGTACAGACTTGTGTAGAGGTGGCTGCACTCTCTATAGCTGTTATATCCAGTATCCATATCACACTTTACTGTGTATTCTAGCTAGCAAGGATTCTTATGAAGACATTCCACAGATCTTTTGACTAGCCAGGATCCTATGAAGCATTCCACAGATCTTTTGACTAGCCAGGAACCTATGAAGCATTCCACAGATCTTTTGACTGTTCTGTCTCTCCAATCTAAGCATTGATAGTGTGATCTCTGTAACTTACAGTTGTGATGAGATAGCGATAACTTCAACTTCAGTTGGATACCACAGTCAGTGACTCAATCGTAATGATATCTTGTAGATCTTGTGAAGTTTATTCCATAAACTGAGAGAATCTTACAACAATGAACATTTGATAGGTCAAAAGATCATAATGTGATCTACTTTATGACATGAGGCTAGAGCTGCAATGCATATCTGGGAAAGGGGAGGGCTATCTATACAGCATTAACTAAACCAAAGGAAAGGGAGGAGCAGAAACAAAACATAGAAAACACTTAAAGGCATATGACAGTCAACATGACAGTCATGTGAAACATGACAGGGATTATGGTGTCGGGTTGTTTTTCAGGGGTTGGGCTTGGCCCCGTAGTTCCAGTGAAGGGAACTCTTAAGGTGTCAGCATACCAAGACATTTTGGACAATTTCATGATCCCAACGTTGTGGGAGCAGTTTGGGGATGGCCCCTTCCTGTTCCAACATGACTGCGCACCAGTGCACAAAGCAAGGTCCATAAAGACATGGATGAGCACGTTTGGGGTGGAGGAACTTGTCTGGCCTGTACAGAGTCCTGACCTCAACCCCATAGAACACCTTTGGGATGAATTAGAGCGGAGACTGCGAGCCAGGCCTCCTCCCCCGACATCAGTGCCTGACCTCACAAATGCTCTTCTGGAAGAATGGTCCAACCTTCCCATAGACACCCTCCTAAACCTTGTGGACGGCCTTCCCAGAAGAGTTGAAGCTGTTATAGCTGCAAAGGGTGGACCAACTCTCAATATTGAACCCCACGGACTAAGACTGGGATGTCATAAAAGTTCATGCGTGTAAAGGCAGGCGGCCCAATACTTTTGGAAATATAGTGTGTGTGTGTGTATATATATATACAGTCATGGCCGAAATTGTTGGCACCCTTGATATTTCTCCAGGAAATCATGTATTTCTCACGAAACGTATTGCATTAACACATGTTTTGCTATACACATGTTTATTCCCTTTGTGTGTATTGGGACAAAACAAAAAAAGGGAGGAAAGAAAGCAAATTCGACATAATGTCACACAAACCTCCAAAAATGGGCTGGACAAAAGTATTGGCACCCTTTCACAACTGCGGATAAATAAGAATGTTACAAGCATGTGATGCTCCTGTAAACTCACCTGGGGCAAGTAACAGGTGTGGGCAATATAGAAATCACACCTGAAAGCAGATAAAAAGGAGAGACGTTCACTTAACCTTTGCATTGTGTGTCTGTCTGTGCCACACTAAGCATGGACAACAGAAAGAGGAGACGAGAACTGTCTGAGGACCTGAGAACCAAAATTGTGGCAAAATATCAACAATCTCAAGGTTACAAGTCCATCTCCAGAGAACTAGATTTGCCTTTGTCCACAGTGCGCAACATTATCAAGAAGTTTGCAACCCATGGCACTGTAGCTAATCTCCCTGGTCGTGGACGGATGAGGAAAATTGATGAAAGATTGCAACGCAGAATAGTCCGGATGGTGGATAAGCAGCCCCAAACATGTTCCAAAGACATTCAAGCTGTCCTGCAGGCTCAGGGAGCATCAGTGTCAGCGCGAACTATCCGTCGACATTTAAATGAAATGAAACGCTATGGCAGGAGACCCAGGAGGACCCCACTGCTGACACAGAGACATAAAAAAGCAAGACTACAGTTTGCCAAAATGTACTTGAGTAAGCCAAAAGCCTTCTGGGAAAACGTCTTGTGGACAGATGAGACCAAGATAGAGCTTTTCGGTAAAGCACATCATTCTACTGTTTACCGAAAACGGAATGAGGCCTACAAAGAACAAAACACAGTACCTACGGTAAAATATGGTGGAGGTTCAATGATGTTTTGGGGTTGTTTTGCTGCCTCTGGCACTGGGTGCCTTGACTGTGTGCAAGGCATCATGAAATCTGAGGATTACCAAAGGATTTTGGGTCGCACTGTAGGGCCCAGTGTCAGAAAGCTGGGTTTGCGTCCAAGATCCTGGGTCTTCCAGCAGGACAATGACCCCAAACATACGTCAAAAAGCACTCAGAAATGGATGGCAAAGAAGCGCTGGAGAGTTCTGAAGTGGCCAGCAATGAGCCCAGATCTAAATCCCATTGAACACCTGTGGAGAGATCTTAAAATTGCTGTTGGGAAAAGGTGTCCTTCCAATAAGAGAGACCTGGAGCTGTTTGCAAAGGAAGAGTGGTCCAAAATTCCGGGTGAGAGGTGTCAGAAGCTTATTGATGGTTATAGGAAGCGACTGATTTCAGTTATGTTTTCCAAAGGGTGTGCAACCAAATATTAAGTTAAGGGTGCCAATACTTTTGTCCAGCCCATTTTTGGGGTTTTGTGTGACATTATGTCATATTTGCTTTTCTGCCTCTGTTTTATATTTGTTCCAATACATACAAAGGGAATAAACATGTGTATAGCAAAACATGTGTTAATGCAATACCTTTTTTGTGTGAAATACTTGATTTTCAGGAAAAATATCAAGGGTGCCAACAATTTCGGCCATGACTGTATAATTTTTTTTTTGGTTTCTTTTTTCTGTTCTTGTTAGTATTTCCTTTCCTTGTTTGTTTTATTAGTTCTGACACCCATTCAGGGCATTATGGTATGGGTATATAGTAAGTTATGAATATAAATGAATATTGGTATTCCATATTCCTATGCAGTGTGTTCACATAGTTCACTTACATTATTTACTTACATGTGAAATACTTAAGGCTAGGTTCAAACCTATGCAGTTTGCGTTTCATCTGTTTCTGCAGTGCTTTTTGCAGCGCATTTTGCGTTTGACGCATTTTTGTTTTGTTGCTAGGCAGAATAAAATGCATAAAAATCTCACTACATGCTTTTCTGCATCATCTCCATTGAAGTTTATAGAAACAAAAACGCAACGTTTTGTGTTTAAAAAAGTCCCTGACCCTTTCCAAAAAAACGCACTGGGTGAAAACCTGTGAGATCTGTCCCATAGGAAATCATGTTAAATGGACTGCAAAATGCTGCAGAAAAACGCATAGGTGTGAACCTAGCCTTATACTGTATTATTGATTTTATAGTTTTATTATATTTTTTTGAGTTTAGAGACACAGTCAATTACCAACAATTGTCTGTACCTGTGTCTCATTGTTTCACGCAAGATTGCTTATGCAGGCCATACATGGGTCGTATTACAAACAAATTTTCATTCAAAAAATCGGAAATTACGTGCATTTTGTAACCCGATGATGCCACCATATAACGAAGAATAATGAAGAATTAGGAAATTATTATTATTATTATTATACAGTATTTATAAAGCGCCAATAGTTCGCTCAGCGCTGTACATTACAAAAGGGAGACAGAACATGTGACAGAACAATACCAATACAATGCAAAACATGAGGGGATCAAGGGCCCTGCTCTTTCGAGCTTACAATCTAGGAAATCACAAAATGCACATACATTTGCAATCCCATTCTAAGTATTGAGTACTAACCGGCAGAAAAAATGGCAGTAATCACACGGGATGCTGTGGGCAATATAGGAAATATTGTTTCCTTTTTTTTTTCCATAAACTAATATGATGTTGATGCACACCCAGGTCTATGCAGATTAACGTAGCAGGAGAGCATGACATGCTGGTTCTGTTCAGGCTGTGTCAAATGAGAGATGGGAGGAGGGGAGGCCATGGGTCCTCTGGACACGTCAAGATAATTATTCCTCTCGTTTTGTTAACATTGATTGAGATAATGATGTACACCGAAAAAAAAAAAAAAAAACTTCTTGGAAGTCAACTCAACTCATTTGAACAAGTCTTTCTTCCATTCCCCCTGGAACTTCCCCCATCTAATAACTCCCTGATCTGACACGGGGTGGACAAGTTAATCCTATTATCAGGTCTGACTGGGGGCAAGTCTGTCAGAACCATTCTTGTCAGGTATGATCAGTGCTAGGCCTCATTAAATCCTGCAATTCATTCGCTCTACACTGCGGCCAACTTCAAGAAGAACTCCAGGAAAATTTAAAAAAAAAGTTATTCTTTTAGTTATTAGTTGAAGATGTATTTTAAAATGCTGCTAGTAAAATGGACTGAAATCTACATTTAAAAATACGGCTTATAGAATGGCCTGATTGTGTGTGTGTGTGGTTATGGTGAAGAGGGAGCAGACAACAGTTTTCTTACAGTTTGTCTGAATAGTCAGCAGTGGAAAATGATAATTGCATTAAAAGTTCAAATGGGATTCAAAAGGCAAGACACTTAATGGCACAGGCACGAAACATCTTCAGTAATACAGAATACCACCATTATGCAGAGTTTACATCTGCTGGCTGAAAGAGGCTTGCATCTTTAAGTGGGATTACTCAAGGTCATGCAACAGAACCCAGACGAGGGAGGTATAATAGCTTCTCTCTGACTTCACTGGTGCATTGGGATGCGTCTGACCAGTATCTGAACAGCGCAGCTGGGGAGCTCGTCATTTGGTCCAAGAACAATACAATGGGATCCAGAAGGTCCATAAAATATCCCTATACAGCAGAAGCCATTCTCTGAACTATACCTAACTGTCCCTGACAAAACAGGTCCTTATCCCTACCTACTAACAACACTGCAGTGTCCACGAATGACCCAGCAGGGACTTTATAATGCCTCCTTGACCACCCAAATTTTGAAAGAACTAAGTGTTATGTCTAACACTTGCTTACCCAAAATGTTGCCCGGAGCCCATGGCAGAGGACACTCGGGTGCCATGCCTGACATCCCTCTAAAAGACAGAAGGAAAGTTATTTTCTTGCAAAACAGTTCCAGTTGAAAAACAAAGACAGGTGGGTACATCTAGGAGTGAGAACTACACGCCTAACACCCTGCTACATGATATCGTCTCACAATATTCTGTGGAAAAAAAAATCAGGTTAAGAGTGTAGAGAGGCATTGGGAACCAAAGTTCTATTGGGCAGGCCATAGATGATACAATTTTTGGGGAAGGAAAGAAATTTGCTCGATTTCCCCATCAACACAATCAGTGTTGATGTGGAAATCCCTCCCACAGCGCTATTGTGTTCTGCCGGCAGGGGCCTTCTCTCCTGGCAAAACACAATGATTACTGCTAGCAGCTATAGCCACTGGCAATGATTGTATGCAAAAATTCCGACAGGCTTAGTGGATCGACTTAAGTACAACCAGCCTGCCCATAGATGGATTGAATCTCAGTCAGTCCCTGCAAACCAGCTGAGGTTCAATCCATCTATGGCAGGGGTGTCAAACTCCATTGCATTGCAGGCTGTATCAGCATTATGGTTGCCCTCAAAGGGCCGGTTGTATCTGTAAGAGTAGATATCCAGAGCACCCCACTCCAATTACATCAGATGTCAAGAATCCCACACCCTCCCTAACATCACTGTGCACCCCCTTTGGGGGCAGAGCTGGAAAGCAGAAAGTGCAAGGTCTGGAGGAGGACCAGAGGAGGAGTGGAGTCAGTTACCAGAGTCTGTTGAGTGATGAGACCAGGGGAGGCAGAGATGAGGGGTGCTGCAACTGCACTGAGAGGTGCAGTATTTGGCAGAGGAGTTTTATTTTCCTCTCTGCTGCCAACTACTGAGACAAGGGAGTGCCTGCAGGAGAGGTGCAAGGGCCACATGAAATGGCCGGATTCAGCCTCGTGTTTGACACCTGTGATCTATGGCCAGCTTTAGACTGCACAGTGTTGTCATTTCAACATATTTTCAGTAACCAGGGACAGACCACGTAGACAAGACTGAAAGTGAGATAATGCTCATTTTTAAGTTGGCCATACATGGCTTAAATCTTGGTTGATTACATTTGAGTTGGTTGAAATGTGTGCCATGGATGGCTCTGTCAGTACCACCTGTTCAACAAAAGTTGACTGAAAAATCAGTGGAGCCAGACAGAAAATTGTTGGTCTGAAGTTCAACTCAGAACATTTCCAGTAACCACCCGAAAGCATATGCGTTTTTGAAGGTGGGACCAGGACAAGCTATTTCCAGTATAAATTTCTGTTTCATCAATCTGAGACTTAAGCCTAGTACACACTATGAGAAAATTGGATAATAGATCGCCCGATTTTCCACAATAGTGCTTATCAAAAGGTATTGACTTGTAAGAAAATTCTCCTCCAACAAAGGAAAACGTAGCTACATGCTAGAGTAGTAGAAGAGGAAGCGTAGGGTTGTTCTATGCTTCTGATCATGCACATTTTTTTCTATTTTACTATTTCTGTACACATTAAATGAAAAATCGGACATTGTGTTCATGCACAATAAAAATGTTCTAGCGTGCACCTTGGGTTTTTGTTTGAAAAGTTGGTATCGGATGTTGAAAGCATTATACTAATGATCAGAAAACCGGTGGATCGTTCCTCGTACAGAAATTTTTGTACGATTTTCTTATCGTGTGTACGAGCCATTAGGCCCCATCCACACTTGGGTGTAGGGCTGATTGCAATTATCAGTGGTAGACTCAATGGGTTTCCTGTGAATAACTGCTAGCAGGAAGCTCCAGTTAAAGCAATGGGAAGCTGACAGCGGCCGCAGCCATTCATAGTTGTTTGCATGGACACAGACTGCAATACACAGTATCTATTATAATGCTCACAATGGCAAGTGCTGGTCAGTGCAACCATGTGAGCAAGCTGACCAATGAGAAGCACATCTGAGGCTTCTTCCAATGGCAAGGTATCCCAGAAAGAAAGAGGTGCTTCTCATTCCTCGGAATGGTCATACTGACCAAAGAGTACTTGCCATTGCAAGCATAATAATGGACTCCAACTCCAGGGCTGTGTATTGCAGTGTACAGTGCACAGGGTCCAGAGTGTTAGCCAGGATATTTGGAGTTAGATAACTTGATGAGACTGTGTAATTCGCAGGACTGGATGGAGATACAAATCCTTTAGCAGGTTAAGCAGCTACCTTGGAGTGGTTTCACCTGTGCATTTAGTTGCTTGCCTGGAGTTTTCGACTTGAAGAAAAAGTACAAAATGTACAAAAGAGGCTGTTAAACAAGCTTCATCTGCTCTATCACTTTAGAGAACCCACTGTGCTCTGGGAATCCTTTGTCAAGTAATTCCTTACCAAACAAAATTCCATTTTGCAGTAATTCAGGCTCTGCTGAAGTATGCAACAACACACGATTTCAGGTTTAATTTTTACATTTTCATTACTTTTTTTTTTTCAAAGTAGCTTTGTCTGTGTGTGTCTCTAATTTGGGTCATATTTTTTTTACCAGACATTTTGGAATGTAAATATAGCTAGCTGTATTGATTTCATCAGAACAATATGGCCGCAGTCAATCTGATATCTTTCCTATATCAGAGTTGTCAAATAGCTTAGGTATGCATAACATTCTGTGGTCAATTACTGCAGAAACCAATCAGAACACAGACTGGAAATGCCACAGGGAAAGCTTTGATCTTATTGCTCCAGCTTAGGCCAGCAGTCCAATCTGTACGTAGTAGACAGTCTGATTGAGGTTGTTTGTCATATTGCATGTAGCAGCTTGCTGCCTAATGCAATTGGCCTACAGCTATTGATTGGACATACATATAGATCACTCAACAAACATACAAAATAGTAGAAAACTGAAGCTGGCCATTCATGGTTAGATTTTTGTTGGAATGTTTGTATGTAATTCTGTAAAATCGTTTCTCAGAGCGTTTAATGATACCATCATTCAGTCAAATAATTTTGTTCGCAGGCACTTAAAAATTTTGACCATACCTGCTACTTAAAATAATTTCTCTCATATATATATATATATATATATATATACACACACACACATATATATATATATATATACACACACACATAATATATAAATATATATACACATATATATAAAATATATATATATACACAGGTTTATTTTGTTGATGATGCATATGAGAATACAGCGAAGTTCATTTAAATTTATAGGTATGTTTAAAAGTATATTTATATATGGTTGTGCTCAAAAGTTTGCATCCCCCTGGCAGAAATTGTAATATTTTGACATTGATATTGAAAATATGACTGATTATGCCAAAATACTGTCTTTTATTTATGGCTAGTGATCAGATGAAGCCATTTATCATCACATAGTTATTTTGCTACTTTTGAAATCATAATAATAACAGAAATCACCCAAATGGCCCTGATCAGAAGTTTACATACCCTGGAATGTTTGGCCTTGGTACAGACACACAAGGTTAAAGATTAATTTTTCACATCCATGACTTTTTAAATTGCAATTAGTGTCAGTGTACAAAAAGTCAAAGAGTTTGTTAGCTCTAACATGAATGCACTGAGCAGGCTAGATACTGAGCCATGGGGAGCAGAAAAGACCTGCTTATCAAAGTAATGGAACTTTATAAGGATGGAAAAGGATCTAAAAAGATATTCAAAGCCTTGAATTTGCTAGTCAGTACTGTTCAATCACTTATTAATAAGTGGAAAATTTGGGGATTTCTTGATACCAAGCCAAGGTCAAGTAGACCAAGAAAGATTGTAGCCACATCTGCCAGAAGAATTCTTCAGAATACAGAGGAAAACCCCACAGGCAACCTCAGGAGAAATACAGGCTGCTCTGAAAAAATACGGTGTGGTTGTTTCAAGGAGTGCAATATAATGATACTCGAACAAAAGCGAGCTGCATGGTCGAGTGCCAGAAAGAAGCCTTTACTGCACCAATGCCACAAAAAAGCCCAGTGACGCGTGTCAAGGTGTTGTTGAGCATATTGTAACCAGGCTTTTTTGTGGCTAGTGTGAATATTCTAATAAGATTATTTTTGTATTGGGGTTGAACTTTTGTTTGTTTATTGTGACGCGCACATACAAAATAAACGAATAGTCAAAGTCAGCTGGGACTGGGGAAATTAATTCAACTTATTAACATAACACATATAGCCAATCTTCCGAAGTACCAAAAGAATAACAGAATTTCTGAAAGTATAAATTGATTCAGAATAACAAATATATCCTCTCCTGAAATAATTAATACTTCAAAAACTAATTATTCTAACATAATGATTATGACAAAATTATTTATTTAAAGGATGAGTTCACCTTTTAACAAAAATTAATAAATGCACATTTTTTTTGCAGGTAAAAAAATTAGCATTTATTATTTTTTTGCTTCTGGAGCCTCTAAAAGCAGGGGTGTCAAACTGGCGGCCCTCCAGCTGTTGCAAAACTACAAGTCCCATCATGCCTCTGCCTTTGGAAGTCATGTTTGTAACTGTCAATCTTGCAATGCCTAATGGGACTTGTAGTTTGGCAACAGCTGGAGGGACGCCAGCTTGACACCTGTGCTCTAAAGCATTGCACCAGCGATCAGCGCTGTGCCATGCAGGTCTCCTGCAGACCTGTCAGTGTATCTGTGTGCCCGTACATCCCGTACAGGCAGGCAGATACTTACTGACAGGAAGACTCAATGAACTACCATGGCATTAATGTCCATTGTGCCCATCTCTATTTGCTCAGTTAATAAACAAGAAAGAATTCTATTCTTCCCTTTCGATATTTTTCTTGCTGCTACAATTGAAAACGATAGTCGATTTATCCCCATTACCATTAGAAAATCAAACGGTTCAAAAGCGAACAGGTCTTAATGAAATTCTGGTGTATGGCCTGGTACTGATGAAGTAGCCAATGCCTCTTAGCTGTATCCTGGGAATGCTATGTTATCAGTACCTGCCATGCAGTTCTCGGAGCTGAAGAGTGAGATATCGTGAGATTTTGTGAGTTCTTGGAAAACTGTTGTGCTTTCCTGCATAGATGGCCTTGCTTAGTAACAGCTAAACAATCACAAGCCATGCCCGATCTCAAGCGTATGTGCAAGATCTGGCACATTCATCATACAGTATGTGGGCTGGATAAAGGACATAGAAGTCGCCAACAGATGATGTATGAATATAAAATGGAGGCACAGTCTAATAGAGTGTGGGGTAGAAAGAGCTATGGGATCTACAATATAGTAAGAGGCAAGTAACTATGACTATGTTGTTCTATTTCCAGCAGAACATTTATTAATGTTGCCAATAAAAAGAAGGACTTTCCATTAAAATTAGCAATTCACAAAAAAAGCTAACAGATCAAATGTCAACATAGCCAAATAGTCTCTCTTGCCTCACTGGTGACCGTACTGGAGAGCCTTTATCGGAGAGACACCACGGGCAGTGCTGAGGTTACTATTCCACACTAAGACCTACCAGGAGGAGTGAGTGACACCACTATTACCAGCAGGATCCACTGACCAGCAGGATCATTACAAACAGCATTACAAGCTCTTTGGTCCCTGGGGGCCTGAGCAGGAAGGTGAGGGGGCACCCCAGCCTTAGAGGATTGGCACAGTGTGGCTCACACCTGCATGAAGTCTGTGTGACCCATTAAGGACACCATTCACCTTATGTTTATTCATTAAGGACATTATTCACGTGTTTGCTCACCTTCATGCATGTTATCCGTATAGCTGTCTACTTCACTCTTTATATATATGTCAGCCATTCCTTATATATATGTCAGCTATTACATGGTTTATACTTTATGTTTTATCTAATTTTGCTCATTTAGCGCCGTATTAATTGGTTTTATATAGCCAAATAAAATGTTTTTTGTCAGAAATAAAATAAAATATTAAAAAACTTCTGCGCAACTAAGCCTTTCGCAATTGGTTTGCTTTACTGCCCCCCCTCCCCAGCAGCATTTGCTTATCTTTCCCTGATTCCCCTGGCACTCCATGCAGCCACTGGAAGCAAATAAAATAACCAGTACTTCCAAGTATGGAAGATCATGTGACTCATTCCCCTTCCTTCCATGAGACAACGCTGGTGCTTGCTGATTGGCCCAGAGCCATCTCATGGGGGCAGAGAGACCATCCACAGCCCTGTGTAAGCTCTAACTGGATCAACTCAGAGCTTGCACTGGGTTTTCCTTGCTCACGGAAAGCAGCAGAGACACAAATGATGATGTTGCTGGTAGAGGGTGGGCATTAACCCTTCACTGCCACTATATTAAGGGTCACATTGGTAGCAGCAGCAGCAGCATTTACACATGCTTCCTGCTGTTATACTTTACTGTATTTTTAATGAAAACATAGGTTTGATAAACAGATGTGCTAACATTATTATTATACAGGATTTATATAGCGCCAACAGTTTGCTCAGCGCTTTACAATATAATGGAGACAATACAGCAACAATACAGTTCAATACAAGAGGGATAGGAAGGCCTTGCTCCTTTGGGGTGGATTTACTAAAACTGGAGCACTCAGAATCTGGTGCAGCTGTGCATGGTAACCAATCAGCTTCTAACTTCAGCTTGATCAATTAAGCTTTGGAAATCAAATGTGGAAGCTGACAGGTTACTATGCAGAGCTGCACCAGATTTTTCACTCTGCAGTTTTAGTAAATAACCCCCATTGTGCAACATAAAAAAATGCAAAAGATCACATTCATCTGTGTAAAAAAAAAAAAGCCCACATAATAATTATTTTCACATAAGAGCCCAGATTATGTTCTCTGTTCCGTGTCAGCTTTGGAGCAATGGAACACCCACTTCCACTGTACCATGGGCCACCCTAGCAGCTAAGGGAGCTATAATAAAGCCAGCGGGTAAAGTCAATCCATGAGTGCCCACACCAAATTGACATCTTTTATTTTTGGGAGGAGCTGATTTTTAACCCCTATGCGGTACAATTATCATACGTAATGCTTGAATTAGTCCAATCGCTTGATCTGAACATGCAAGGCCACCCTAATGCTAGTAGTATTTTGGAAAAGGGTATATTTTCCTTCTAGAAAATGAGAACGAATGTGGGGACAGATCTGTTGCCCAGTTCCAAGAACTGAACTCTTTGCCCAATTATCTGAGTCACAATCTCTGATCTCTGATCAATTAGGAGACCTAATCCTCAATGAAAAGCACGTTACAATCCATTGTTTCCCGGAGCTCCTAATCAGCTCTCCGGCTCCTTCTTCTGTTTTCAATACAAATATTCAATTAAAAATGCCAAAAAGGGATGCAGTAATTGGTTCTCAGAGGCGTTTTCAGCCTCAGCCCTCCCCGCCGATTTCCCCTCCCTGAACATAAATTTTAATTAAAGGTCTGCATGGAATCTGCTTCCATGCACAGACATCCCACTCTCCCTAGAGCTTGTGTATCTGGCAAAGGAACTTATTGGGAACAAATTAATCTGGTTGTAATAAGCAAGAAAGAATTCAACCTACAGTACAAAACATTTCATTTTAACTCGGTTCACTTTTGCCACTTTGGTGGGAAAGGGTTTAATTGGAATTCTCGAAACATTGACTGGTTTTCCCCAAACAACCAAAAAGATGTCATGTTTTTTCCTTCCGAGATCACTGGACCAAGCAGAGATAAATGACAATGTTCCTGTGAAGATCAGGCTGTCAAAACAAAAATATTTTCTTAGCTAAGTAATTGCAAGAGATCCGGTGTGACCTGTATAGCAATTGCCCTCCAGGGCAGCAAAGGGTGAAGCCTTCACAGGGCAGGTCTACTACACATTAAACCTGTGTGGCTAAACAATATAGAAGATTAGACAATGTATCTTGTGTAGATGATATAACAATTCCTCCACAATTTTTGGTCTAATACTGCAAAAAAATAAAAACAAGCATTTAGATTATAAAGCCAAATTACAGGATTAAAAACAAAAAAGAAAAAACAACTAATCGGTGCCCCACCTATTGCAAAAATTTAAAAAGTAGGCTCTGGTCACAATACCTATCTTTTCTTTCATGCTGTGCACTACAAATTGTCCACTCTGCAGTCCTGTGCTGATCTTTCAGGTTGTAGGATGCCCACAGTCATTCCACCCACTTCCTGTTCATGTACGGTGCCATGTAGTTGTGGGTGGGGCCTACCATGCCCATGCACGTGTGGGTACCTTAGGCTGTATACATGCTCATCAATGCCCAAGACCAGACAGGGATTATGTGCAACCAACATTATAACGGCATGCCGAATTAGAGACGAGCCATACAGTGTCTGCAGTAGTTAAGAGTACAGATTCCCTCTGTGAAGCATGCTGTCCTGTGTCACTACACTGTCACCTTGTCTGTGAGTTGTTGCATTTAGGAGTGACACCACTGAGCCTATGCCCTCTCCACCCATCCAGTGTACCTCTGTCACCTCACTCCCAGTGACAGAATGGGGCCCCGGCGTGCACTCAACATGGACCTCAAGCATGTACTCAGTAACTCCATCTGGTCCCAAATTTTGGGAGAACCAGCCACTGGGGAGGAAGTCAGGGCATCGACCCACTCGCTAACTGTTCGGACCTGTTGCCACTCCAGGTACTATGCTTCATGACAAGATGCTAAACACCTTACATCAGTCCTTAGTTACCCATGGGTCCCCTTCGCTCCTCCTGCTGATATAACCATTTGTAGCAGACTTGCTTCATTCATCATGTGTGCCTTACACTCCCTGTTCCTTCATACGCCAAGAACCATCATGCACCCCTTTAGAGTAACTTCAGACCAGGCTTTGGAAAGTTTAACGAACTCTACTTAACGTTTTGTGGCATAATACATAACAAAAACCACATAGTCCACTTTCTCCAACTCATTCCTGGGACTCCTAGGCTAGGCTTTCCTTGGACCAAACCTTCCCCTATTTTTGTCTTTAATGAGGTGGAAGGTTGGCCCTTGAAAAAACCCAGGAACTGAGGTTTTAGAAGTTAACCCCTTCCCCAGCCTGGGCAGACAAACTAACTGGACTACATATACAACTCATTTAGGCACATGCCTACATGTGCTCACCCTGTATTCACAGTATAATGATGCAAAACTGGCACTGAAGTCATCACCCCGGTGACAATGAATCTGCCTAGAGCCAGAGAAGAACTGTAGAGAAAGAGGACCCTGCACTCCATGTGACTGGATTAAAGAAATCTGCAAAAGTGAACTACTGTATATTAAAAAAAAATAAAGTGGGGAAGGGCCTTCGGGAGTGGGAAAGGAGGGGATTGGACTTTTCCACTATCTAGAGGTACCAAAAAATACATAATTTACCTTTAGTTTAATTATGGCAACTCTATTCTATCTGTAGACCTCCCAGGATTTCCTAGAATACTCATCCCCTAGCTCCTGTGTTATCTGCCTCTCCCAGATGCCCAGGCTTGAAGTCAATTTACCAGCCAGTTGCATGCTAAACTTTGGTATGTTACTCAGGTTCACTGCAATGAAGGTTTCATCCTTTCCTAAGCTGGGAATACAGGCATATTTTTGTTTTTTCATTCAGCCTGCTTATCTGCTTGTCTATAAAAAAATCTGCTGCATTCCCATACGCTTACATAGGCTGCCTGCATGCAACACCTGCTGGCTCAAGACACAAACAAGCAGCCCATCCATGCATCCATGGTGTATGGATCTCAGGGCCCATGTGAATGAGACCTAATACTCACCTAAGTCTAGCGTCCATGTCCCTCACCAGCATGGTTTGTGGGTGCGCAGGGGCGGGTAATCCAGTGCTGTAGATTTACCAGTTCACCTTTTGCTAATGTGATCCTTTACTGGATCCTGAGAGGACCCTGCCACTGGATAGCCAAGTCCATGTCACACAGGCAGTGTGGATATCTGAAGAAGACCTTTGCTTCCTGTACACAGAAATAAGAGAGAAGTCTCGGGGCCTGAACATAACATTACCTTGGATTTAGGTGAGTAAGGCCTCATGCACATGACTTTAAGGGGGCTATACAGCATGCATGAGTGTTTAAAGCCTGTGTAAAATTTCCTGCATCCAGAGCCGTACTGGCACATACCCACGCAAGTACCGTGTGTGCAGCTGCATCCTGTAATTGCTTTTTAATAGCGGATGTATGCCGCAGCTGTGCATCTTGGGAAATTTTATGCATGTCCTGTAAACTCATGCACATGGGACACCCCCTTTGTAGTTATGAGCCCAAAAAGTGGCATTGTTTATGGTAGAAGCTAGTTAGAGGGAAGGAGGGAGAAGAGGTTGGTAGTTTAGCAGCAGCCTTAAGAGTAGCTATGAAATTAAGATGTATGGCTTTGATGACATTTTGGTAATAATTCTCTTCTTGGATCTATGTATGGTAACAATTCTTCTCATTTGGGTGCTCAGATTAAAACATTTAGGAAGCCCTGTTTTAACTTATAAAATTAAGCACAACCAGCTAGTAATCAATCATAGACGGACTTCATCTCCACTAATCGCGTGAGGGCAATTGCCTGTAATAATCTATATTTCTCGTGTATAGGACCTGTTTTCCTTGTGAATCTAATAATCGAGGTCAGCGTCAAACTGCTAATGAAAAGTTTTAGTGACAAGCCGGTCACCTCTTGCCGTTATCTCTACGTCCAATCTAACGATTTCTGACAGGTCCCTGCTCATTACTGGTGAAAAATTCATTAGAAAATGAAATCTGGCGAAATATTTGGTCAGGCCGAGCACAAATCAAAGGGACTGACCCCATTTAACGGGTTATGTCAGAATGAAAATATGTCCCCATTGTCCTTATTACCCGAACTGTGCAGAGTAAAATATCTCTTGCATAACTGGGTCAGGATCGTTCTGTGAGGATGTGAAAAAAGATCTGAGGGGATTTAGGGTATCATTAAAGGATACCTGTCACTTTTACAAGTCATTAAGAAATGTAACAGACCATAAAAAATTGTGACTTTTCCAACAGTCCTCATTTATCTATACTTTACAGTTGTGTTGTGTTGGTAATTCATAGTGCTTATTAAATTACATGGCCACTTAAAGCAGAACATGAATATATAACTCCCTTTAGTCTAGTTATGTATTCAAAGACCTTTGACTGGACTGCAGGTATAACTGCCTAATATATGTCTTTATTTTATATTCCAAGTCCAATAGAAAACAGATTAAGGCAGTGGTCTTCAAACGTTGGTCTGCGAGCTGGATGTGACCCTTCACAAGCTTCTATCTGGCCCTTGGGGCACTCTTCCTCCCACTGATACAAGGCACTGTACCTTCCACTGACACCAACAGTGGGGCATCACTCCTAACACGGACACCAACGATGGGGCACATTTTCTGCAACTAATACCAATAATGGGGCACTATTCCTTCTGCTAATACCAATGATGGAGCACTATTCCTTCCACTAATACCAATGATGGAGCACTATTCCTTCCACTGATACCAATGATGGGGCACTATTCCTCCCACTCACACCTATGATGGAACACTATTCCTTCCACTAATACCAATGATGGGGCACTATTCCTCCCACTGATACCAATGATGGGGCACTATTCCTCCCACTGATACCAATGATGGGGCACTATTCCTCCCACTGATACCAATGATGGGGCACTATTCCTCCCACTAATACCAATGATGGGGCACAATTCCTCCCACTGATACCAATGAAGGGGCACTATTCCTCCCACTGATACCAATGATGGGCCACTATTCCTCCCACTGATACCAATGATGGGGCACTATTCCTCCCACTGATACCAATGATGGGGCACTATTCCTCCCACTGATACCAATGATGGGGCACTATTCCTACCAATGATACCATTGATGGGGCACTATTCCTCCCACTGACATCTATAATGGGGCACAAATCCTTCCAATGATACCGATTATGGGGCACTATTCCTCCCACTGATACCAATGATGGGGCACTATTCCTCTTACTGATACCAATGATGGAGCACTATTCCTCCCACTGATACCAATGATGGGGCACTATTCCTTCCACTGACACCAATGATGGGGCACTATTCCTCCCACTGACACCAATGATGGAGCATTATTCCTCCCATTGATACTAATGATGGGGCACTATTCCTCCCATTGATACCAATGATGGGGCACGGTTTCTCCAACTAATACCAATGATGGTATACTACTCCTCCCCTTGATACCAATGATGGGGCACTATTCTTCCCACTGATACCAATAACAGGAGACTATTCCCCACGCTGTCACCAACAATGGGGCAGTATCCATCCCACGGATACCAACCATGGAGCACTATTCCTTCCACTGACACCAACAAAGGGGCCGACTCCTCACATTGATGCCAATGATGGAGTACTATTACTCTTCCTACTGACCTGAGGCACTGACATTTTTTTGACTCACACTAGACCTCCAAGTCTAAGGCATTGTTTACTCCCACTGATCCTGAGACATTTCTACCCAGTGGCCCCCTAAAGTCTGAAGGACAGTAAACTGGTTCTTCTTTTACAAAGGTCTGACTGATCTGATCATATCTACGTACAATATGTAGTTAGTTTTAGTGAGAGGATGTTTCTATTGAACCATTGCATTGCACAGTTTAACCACTTGACCTCCGGCAGGTATTTACCCCTTCATGACCGCTACTTTTTTTTTTTTTTTTTCACAAAAATTGAGCTTTTTGTGGTATTTGATCACCACTGGGTTTTTGGTTTTTTATTATTTAAATGAATGAAAGAAAAAAAAACCTAATTTTTTGGAAAAAAAAATTTTCTGCTTACTGCTATAAACCATATACAATAAAAAAAATTTTTTTAAAAAATCTACTTTCTTCATAAATTTGGGCCAAAATGTATTCTGCTATATGTCTTTGGTGAAAAAAAAAAAAGTTATAATCATACACCCACAGCTGATCCAGAGGAAGGCAAAAAAAAAACAGCAAAGCATGATCCAATTTGCTCCTGCAAGGGAAAAAATTCCTTCCTGATCCCCCAAAAGCAAATCGGATATTCCCTGGATCAACTTTACCTATAAATGTTAGTATCCAGTTATATTCTGTGTATCTAAGAAAGAATCCTTTGCTACAGCAATCCATTGAGCTGGCCAGAACCAACACTTGAGGGAGTCTATTCCACATTCTCACAGCTCTTAATGTGAAGAAACCTTTCCATGTTTGGAGATTAAATGACTATTCCTCCAGACGTAAAGAGTGCCCCCTTGTCCTCTGTGACGACCTCATGGTGAATAGCTCTACACCAAGTTCACTATATGAACCACTGATGTATTTATACATGGAGATCATATCCCCCTTATGTATTATACATGGAGATCATATCTCCCCTTATGTATTATATATGGAGATCATATCCCCCCTTATGTATTATACATGGAGATCATATCCCCCTTATGTATTATACATGGAGATCATATCCCCCTTTATGTATTATACATAGAGATCATATCCCCCCTTATGTATTATACATGGAGATCATATCCCCCCTTATGTATTATACATGGTGATCATATCCCCCCTTATGTATTATACACGGAGATCATATCCCCCCTTATGTATTATACACGGAGATCATATCCCCCCCTTATGTATTATACATAGAGATCATATCCCCCGTTATGTATTATACATGGAGATCATATCCCCCCTTATGTATTATACACGGAGATCATATCCCCCCCTTATGTATTATACATAGAGATCATATCCCCCCTTATGTATTATACATGGAGCTCATATCCCCCCTTTTGTATTATACATGGAGATCATATCCCCCCTTATGTATTATACATGGAGATCATATCCCCCCTTATGTATTATACATGGAGCTCATATCCCCCTTATGTATTATACATGGAGATCATATCCCCCCTTATGTATTATACATGGAGATCATATCCCCCTTATGTATTATACATGGTGATCATATCCCCCCTTATGTATTATACATGGAGATCATATCCCCCTTATGTATTATACATAGAGATCATATCCCCCCTTATGTATTATACATGGAGATCATATCCCCCCTTATGTATTATACATGGTGATCATATCCCCCCTTATGTATTATACATGGAGATCATATCCCCCCTTAATCTCCTCTTCTCAAAAGAATAAATTCAGTTCCTCTAATCTTTCCCCATAGCTGATCTCCTCCATGCCGCCATCAGTTTGGTTGCCCTTCTCTGTACTTTCTCCAGTTCCCCAATGTTCTTTTTGTGAATTGGTGCCCAAAATTGAACTGCATATTCCAGATGAGGTTTTACTAATGATTTGTACCGGGGGAAATGATATCTCTCTGGAGTCTATACCTCTATTAATACAAGACATGATTTTGCTCACTTTAGAAACCACAGCTTAGCATTGCATGCCATTATTAAGCTTGTGATCTACCAGAACTCCCAGATCCTTCTCCACCATTGATTCCCCCAGTTGTACCCCCTCTAGTATGTATAATGCATGCATATTCTTAGCCCCCAAGTGCAGAACCTTACATTTATCAACATTAAACATAATTTGCCAACATCCTGTAAGGACCTTATTCCACGGCACAGCTTGGTGTCATCTGCAAAGACTGAAATGGTATTTTTAATCCCAGAACCTATATTGTTTATAAATATATTAAAAAGTAAGGGTCCCAACACTGAACCTTGGGGTACACCACTGACAACCCGAGACCATTCAGAGTATGAATCATTAACCACTACTTTCTGAATACGATCTTTTAGCCAGAGTTATATATCCATTTACATACAGATTTTTCCAAGCCTGTAGACTTTACCTTACACATTAGTGGTGTGTGGGGAACTGTGTCAAATGCTTTTGCACAATCTAAGTATACCACATCCACCCCCCCCCCCCGTCCCCCGTCCATGTATACCACGTCCACAGCCACCCCTCTATCCAAGGTTTTGCTCACCTCCCATAAAAAGTAATCAGATTTGTTTTACAACTTCTGTCTTTCATGAGTCCATGCTGTCTGTTGCTTAAAATATTTTTTTCCAGCAAGAACTGATCTATGTGGTCTTTTATTAAACGCTCCAGTATCTTCCCAACTATAGAAGTTAAACTAACAGGTCTATAATTACTTGGTAAAGATTTTGACCACTTTTTAAATATTAGCACCACATTGGCCTTATACCAATCCAGTGGTACTATGCCAGTCATGAAAGAGTTCCTAAAATTGAGAAACAATGGCATTGAAATGACAGAGCTCAATTCGTTAAGGACCTGTGGGTGTATGCCATCCAGTCCAGATGCCTTATTCACCTTTTTACTGTCTAAATATTTCTGGATCATATCAATTGTGAGCCAATGTGGATCATCTGGAGCTGTGTCAATACCATACCCATTATGTACAAGAGCTCCCCCATGCTCCTTTGTATACACAGAGCTGAAGAAGGTATTTAATAAATTTGCCTTCTCTTTGTCCCCAGTCACCCACTCTCGATTATTTTGGAAAGGGCCTACATGCTCGGACCGGACCTTTTTACTATTATTATATTTGAAGAATTTTTGGGGGTTGGTCCTGCTATCCTTTGCAACCTGTCATTCATCTTCAATTTTTGCAGCCTTTTTTTCCTTTTTGCATATTCTGTTATATTCTTTGTAATGTTTAAACGATGATAGCGCTCCTTCATTTTTATATTTACTAAGGCTCATTTCTTATTACCTATAGTTGTTTTAACTTTGGCCGCAAGCCACATAGGTTTGATTTTTAGCCTTTTAAACTTGTTGCCTATATATATTTTGCAGTGTGTTCACATACAGTTTTTTTCAAGAACTCCCATTTCTGTGTTGTGTTCATTGATGCCAATACTCCCTCCCAGTCTAAGTCTTGGAGAGCAGCTTTCAGATTGGAAAATCAGCTCTCTTAAAATTGAGCGTTTCTATTTTTCCGTATGTGCTTGCTGTTTATAGCTAACAATAAATGAAATCATGTTATGGTCACTGCTACCCAGATGTTCTTTTATATGGACATTCATAATAAGCTCTGCATGGTTTGAGATTACCAGGTCCAGCAGAGCATCATTTCTACTACAAAGTTACATTTATTTATTTTTTTATAAATAAAACTTTACAATTACAATTTATAATAATCTGAAGTCTGGTACAGTGACTAGGATTTCCACCAACACTTGCTGTTCTGTTTCAAATGCTCATAAAATGACATACCGCCTAGACCCAGTCTATTTGGACAGTATGGCCATTTGCTGACTTGCCAGAATCCACTGGCAGCTTAACTTTTCAATAAGACACCGAGGTTGAACCTGACATGGTATCACTTCCGAAAAAGCCCTGTGTTGCTGAGGAAAGTAAAATTAAACTGTACAACAGGGTAAAGATAGAATAGCATCTGAAGGCTGTACCAACAGTTTTAAACTGGAGGGGAAACAGGGGAACAATAAACAAGAGAAATAAAAACTGCTGTGGCATCATACTTGCATATTGCCCACTTACAGACTATAACTGCAAGAAAGGAAGCGAATAGTGAGTGATAAAATGCATAGACGCAAACCCTTACTTACTGTTATCCTCAGGGATAATGGTGAGAATTCTTAGCTCTCTCAAAGCAACCCTGCAGAATGAGAACCTGATGTCTAAGACCCCATATACACAAGGCACTTTTAGAGCAATTTCAATAATGTTCTATAGAATAGAAAAGTGCAGGGAGTATAGATCAGTGCAGCAAACCAGAGCTACCCTTAGCATATGCATCACGGAAACAAAATACTGCAGCAGCCAATAACTGCCAACCAGATTTCCACTGCAAGAACGACCCTAAGGGATCAAAGCAAGTTACCAACAAATTTTTTATACAGACGAGGAAGGGGATCAGATCTAATGCTGGTAGCTTTTATTGGTCTGTTTGTTTTTGCAATTAATGTATAAAGCCTACAACCAAGGACAAACTATGATAACAGAAAAGCAAGTCGGTAAGAATATACCAATGAACAGCCACTGGTAGGAAGGAAGTAAACAATGGCAATTAATGGACATATTCATTATTCTTCGGTTTCATTGTCTGCAGAGAAAGTCACAGGTCTGCTTACCACCTTTATGCCCCTTTCACACTGATGGTCCGATTGGGTCCCCCTGTCAGTTATTCAGGCGAACCCGATCAGACCATTCATAGACCTCTATGGACCTTTTCTCAGAATCCATTAAAAGGCCACAGGAAGTCTTTATTGTTCAGGGTTTACTGCCACCCACAGGAGGAAAGGACATTGGCACACAAAAAACTGTGGGACAGCCCAGGATAAACCCTTCTGTTACTAACATGGCTCAGTTTTTTTTAGCATAATCATAAACACAGAAGTGGTGGGACATGTGTCCCTCTACTGGACTTCAAGAAAAGGATTTTACAGTAAATACAAAAGTCTCTTTTTTGTCCATTGTGAAGTGCAGGGCGTCTTTACTCCTTTGGATGCCAAAAGCTGTCCAACTGAGGGGTGGGCAACACAGCAAACAAATGCTAACAGGCCCAAGAAACAACAGGGAACTGGGGACAACCTGCAGCTCAAAGAGACACCTGAATGACTTTATGCCCAAAACTGGCATCAAATGAAGCTAAAAGATCCACCTGGAAGAACTTAAAGGATGTGTGAACAGAAGACAAAGTGGCAGCCTTACAAATCTGGTAAACAGATTATTGATGCTGAAAAGCCATAGAAGCATTCACAGATCTAGTAGAGTAGCCTTGGCAGGAAAGGGTAGGTCCTGAACCTTGAGACTATAAGCTTAGATGATGGTCTGTAGATCCACCAAGGGATGGTGGAACAAGAGGCCAATGTACCTCTTAGGGGTTCATCTGTTATGACAAAAAGCAAATCAGTTTATTGAAAGAAGCAGTGGCTGAGAGATAGACTCTCAGACCAAACCAACTTCAGACAATGAAGGGAAATTCCCCTTTTAGTGATCTGGAGCCAGACAGAAGGACAGAGGGATATCCTGGTTGAGGTACAGGCAAGAAGGAAGTACTAGGCCTCAACACTATCTTGTGCTCATATAAGACCAGAAAGGGTTCAATGTAGGATAACGCCCTTTCAGAGGTGGTAACTACAAAAAAGTCATCTTGTGTGTGAGAGTAGAGAGAGGAATGTCTTTAAGAGGTTTCTGAAGCACCAAAAGAACCAGATTCTGTCATGTTAGAAGAATAAAAAAAAAATGTACTAGAACAAAATTTTTTAACATATTTTTAACACAGCAGAGCTGAAGAAAAGACATCCATCCTCCTAGAACAATAGCAAAAACTGAAAATTCTGGTAGTAGGAGGGGTTATCTTAGGCTGGCCTACTGTTTTTTTTTTTGTTTCCCAGTGTCTAAGCACCCCTGTAGGCAGCAGTATAACCTAAAGGTTAGAGACTTCCTGTGTCCCTCAATGGACTCAAAATGATTTTGCAATACAAATGTTTTTATAATTATAGGTGGGGTCTGGTGAGTTCAGTCTCCCATAGGCTTCTCATATTATTTAGAGAATCCAAAAGGTGGGATATTTTTTCCATATTAGAAAGAAATAACTTTCGGATTGACCAGACGTATTGCATGCTTGATCTATACAAAAACACTATACGGACGTGTATGGTTAGCTTTATGGTGACAAAGCATCCTCAGACATGGCAGCTGATATGTTCTGATAAAACTGGATGTCACTTGTGTTACATCTATGGGTAACGGTTTCATGTGTCCACTGAATGCCATGTGCTAATCTTACATTTTGTCTGACAGTGAGATACTAGCTAACAATGTTGTACGTAATTCAGACCTTCACCCTCCCAATCCATTTTATATCATTGAACCTCTTCCCCCTTACAATCAGAATTTTTTAATTTTTATGCCTTTCTAGGGGAACACACCCTAGGCAACAATAGCATTTGCGGCACTCGCAGGCTGTCTTACTGGATTTTGGAGCCTCCCCCCTGTTGATATGTTGTGAGGCATGCCCACTATCAGAAGGCTGGCAGTAAGAACCAGAAAGAGACAGCCAACCTCCTAATGAGGTCAAAAAGATGGCAGCACAGGACCCGATGTACTACAGTAGTAACTGCTGGACACCATTGGATCTCTGGGTGTTTTTTGTGCACAACCCAGCAAAAAAGGTAAGGAGGGAAAGGGAACATAGAACACTGCAGCTTGATTTATTTGTAAGCTACATGGTGGAATTCAGAGACAATTCCATTTTGAGTCAGAGCATGGAATTAGAGTCCAGTTCTAAAAAAAGGGAGGAAAATAAAATAAATTAGCTAACTGCTGTCAGAGCGTTTTGGCCAGGTCTGCGCACCTCCTACAGTGCTGGGCTTTGGGACTATTTACAATTCAATGAAGGCAGGCCACACACATTGTACCATGTCTCCAGCTTCCTTAACCTGCTGCATGCTAGGCCATCCCAGAGGACATTGCTCCAGAAGTCTAATCATTCTTATGCTAAGAAGTTAAGAAAACCTAACAAGAGTCCAAGGGTAATCCATGTTAATTTGTTTAGACAGGAATGTGTGTGTGTATATATGTTTAGCCACACAAGTGTTTGCTGCCAGCTGCCTTACCTCTTCATGTCAGTAGGGGCCTCCAGTCTGATAACAAGCGAGCTGTTGCTGTATGCCAGAGTGCAGTACTCAATACCAAACAGTAAGCTAGGGCAAATAAATCTAAATACATGTCCTTCTCTGATCTCTGTTTTTCTACACTTTGACATCTCAACATTCCACGTCACACTTTACAAATTTGGAGAAGCAGATGAATTAAGCAGAGAAAACAGTGCAGTGCAGCAAATTGAAAAGCAGGATAAATCTCAAGGCTTTGCAATCACTAAAAGAAAATGGTAACATTTCAGAGTTATGTTGCTATAGAAAATGCAGATTGTATAAATTCCTTACCTGCGTATTGCCATGCTTTCACAAAGAAAAGATATTTGCCGGAATATCACTAGAACCTTATGATTATCCTACTGGGGGTATAGACGTATTTAAATAGGATGTCTGGATTCTTAGGGTTGGAAGCTTCTCTATGCCAAATGACTTCCATTGTCTTCTTGTTTTGCATACTGAGGAAATCTGAAATTAAATGACATGCAAAAAATTAATCATATAGATACTGATCTACTCCAAGGTAAGAAAAACGATTCAAAACACAAGTCCAACACATTACAGGGTCAGTGACCACACCCTTCATCAGGGCTTGAAATAAAAGTTAATATATGGTGGGCTGATGCAAATTATGCATATTTTTTTTCCACCAAGCTGTTGAAAAGCAGAATCCATCAGCAACTGGTTTCAGCATGCTTTCACTAAGGACACATTCACACCTACATGTTCTGCAGTACATGTACCCATCTATTTCCTTTGATGTCCTCAACAAGTGTCCATGCACAAGCAAACACACATAATCCATTCACAGTATCATAGGCATCTACTAGTGTATGCATAGCAGCAGGTTCAGGATCATGTGCGTTGTTTAGAGCATGAACGCACTTTGGTGGCCCATTAGAAATTAATTTGCATACCTCCAAAAACGAATGTGCACAGTGTGTTTATCATGATCATCAATTTGCAGTACAGTATACAAGGATTTATTTTTATGGCCTCCTTATGATATCGCAAAGCAGTTCAAAGAATTTCATTAGGGCTGGTTTAAAAAAAAATAAGTTCACCTTTGTAAAAAAAAAAAAGATAAATGCACATCTTTTTGCACGTAAAAAAACAACATGCATTTATTATATTTTTTTTACTAAGAGCCTAGAAAGCATTGTACCAGCGATCAGCAGATCGTGGGTGCAGACCTGTCTTTATATCTGTGTGCTCATACCTCGTACGAGAAGTCAGATATATACAGACAGGAAGAGACAATGAACTACCACAGCACTGTGGTAGTTAACCGAGAACCATAAGCTGACAGCCGCAAAAGCTGTTGGGACTTGTATGTTTTTCATTCACAGATTCCTGTGGTTGGATGATGCAGCCGGGTGGGTGGAGCCCCACAAGGCCACATCTTTTTTTGAATTGTGACAGCAGACATAGGGAGAAGATCCCTAGCCTTGGGGCTCAGGGGGTGTGGGGGCAGCTGCAGCACTAACATGTTGCACTCTGAATATGGGTGTAACATATAACATGTAAGAAAAGGTGAGCCTATCCTTTATCCTCCCAATTTTTCTTGTACATTCTTTATTGATTAAAAGAAGTCAGGTTTTACAACAAATACATGTGTAATGTAGCACCCTCCTAGTTAGGTGCTAGGATGTGTATAGTTAGGTTAGGCATACCTGTGTTTCTCTGCTTACCAGAGAGGCTGTCAGGTAAATTCAGTGTGATATTCTGCTTAACGGCGTGCTGTGCTTGATTAGTCAGGTCTGCTCATGCTGCTCTGGTGCTGTTGGGAGTTTGTCTGAGTTCTGCCTACTTCAGCAAGCAATGCGAGCCTTCCAGAACAGGGGTAGGGGCTAGGCAAATGCACAGCATGAATATGGGTACAGCCTTGGCCAATTGCAGGGGAGGGTTGCCCCATTGAATGCTGGGAGTGTTATTTATATTCTGAGAGCACATGGGTTCAGTGTTTTTCCCTGGAGTGGATTGCACCAGCCAGGCTGGAGGCAGGCTGCCTCATCTGGCACTTGCTGCCATGTGGCCTAAGGGGGGTCAACCTGAGGGCCTGAAGTTAGGGAGAGTGACCCTGGTTCTTCAATAAGCTGACTGAGGGGAGCTTTCTGCCAAAGATCTGTCTGGTATCACTGGAGAGCATCACTTGGAAGATTGTAAGGAGGCAACCATTCTGTCCTTGGACTTGTGAGTACAGACTCTCAGAGATCTTGGGGACTCTGTGTGCTTGCTACCCCTCTGGTGCTTGATAGTCAGTGTGAGTCTGAGAAAGGGAACACTGGCTAGTGTTCTGAAGAGCTTGTCCGAGTGTTGCTATTGTAAAGGGACTTTGCTCAGCTACATTACCTTTGGGCTGTCGCAGTCTGTCATAGCTGACTTATACCTGAGCTTAGCCCTGTAACTACTACTACTGCTAAAGGGACTTCACTCACTTCTAAAACTACTTACTGCTATATGTTACAGGAGACGTCTGCTATCTACTGTTAGCCAAGACTTCATAACTGCTCAACTACGAGATCAGCTAGATATCCTCAGTGTGAATAGTTCTAATTTTGTAATATCCTACTACAATTCCTCATCCCTATCACCAGTTCTACAATAAACTTCAAAAACAAAACATCCCCAGGCTGGTCATTGAAGACCAGAGGCGGACTGACCATTTGGAAAATCGGGCACTGCCCGAAGGCCCCATGAGATGCCCCTGGTACCTTTTTCATAGGTTTTTTTGAGTTTGGGCAAGGACACAGGGGCCCGATGAGTTGTCAGTCCGCCCCTGTTGAAGACAGTGAGTGGAAGGGTGTGTGAGTGTATTTGGCTGCAGTAATACGGGGAACCTGTGGAAAACATACAAGCGGCTCATTTGGGGGGGGTAGCGCTACAGTAACATCAATGTTCACAGCATCAGAAAAAACATAACACATGTCCAATTAATGAACAATAAAGATTAAATGTGTCAATAAAAAAGTTAAACAAAATATAAATCAGTAGCAAGTCAGATGAGGTAGAGTAAAAAAACGAATTCTACCCTTTCTTATTTTACCAAAATATGTAAAACAGGAAAAAAAATAAACGAAAGGGAAAAGAGGGATAAGGGTTAGGGAGTAAAGGGTAAGGGACAGGAAATTAGTGAGCAACCAGAATGTCAATTGTCATAAATTAACTGCTAGTTTCGAGTAATGCTTTTCCCTCTTCTGAGTATTTAAAAGTGTTCCAAAGGAATCATGTTGTGTTTCAATTTTCATGTAGGTTGTGTGAGGAGAGGACTAGGTCTTCCATGTTAATATCTTCAACCATGGATAACCATAAATGACAGAGTAGGTGGGTGTGGGTTTTTCCACTTTAAAGGAAATACAAGATTTGATTGATCAAATGCCGCAGTGATGATTTTTTGTACGTTTTAATTGGTATTTCTGAGTTATGTAGGAGAAAAAATGTCAGTGGTATCCCTATGCAATCCTCTCAACAAGGAGATCTTTAGGCTAGATTTACACTACTGTGGCTTCCCTGCAGCCACGTTTGTTGAATGGGCTGCTGTACCTACAGGAAATGCAGGGAAAAGGTCCCTACATTTTTTCAAAAATTGCAGAGGTAGGGAAACTGCATAGTGCTTTGAGGTTCCCAGCATGGGAAAGTGTGCTGTGATTTACAGTGTGTGGGGATACCATTACGTATCAATGGCACCCCCATGCGTCTGCTAACATCAGCACTTTTTTTTGTGGGTGTGGGAAAATGTGCAATTTACATGCAGTCCAGCACCTACATACAGTGAGGAACAGAAATATTTGAACACCCTGCAATTTTGCAAGTTCTCCCACTTAGAAATCATGGAGGGGTCTGAAATTCACATTGTAGGTTCATTCCCACTCAGAGACAGAATTTTTTTTAAAAATTCAGGAAATCACAATGTATGATTTTTAAAGAATTTATTTGTCTAGCACTGCTGATCATAAGTATTTGAACACCTAAGAAACAGCAAGAATTCTGGCTCTCAAAGACCTGTTACTGTGCCTTTAAAAAGTCCACCTCTACTCCACTCATTAATCTAACTTAGTAGCACCTGTCTGAGCTCTTTAAAGACACCTGTCCACCCCACAGTCAGTCAGACGCCAACTACTACCATGGGCAAGACCAAAGAGCTGTCAAAAGACACCAGAGACAAAATTGTGGACCTCCACAAGGTTGGAAAGGGCTACGGGGCAATTGCCAAGCAGCTTGGTGAAAACAGATCAACTGTTGGAGCAATTGTTAGAAAATGGAAGAGGCTAAAGACGACTGTCAGTCTCCCTCGGACTGGGGCTCCATGGAAGATCTCACCTCGTGGGGTATCACTGAAGATAAGAAAGGTGAGGAATCAGCCCAGAACTACAAGGGAGGAGCTGGTCAATGACATGAAGAGAGCTGGGACCACAGTTTCAAAGGTCACTGTTGGTAGAACACTACGCCGTCATGGTTTCAAATCATGCATTGCACGGAAGGTTCCCCTGCTCAAGTCATCACATTTCCAGGCCCGTCTGAAGTTTGCCAATGACCATCTGGATGATCCAGAGGAGGCATGGGAGAACGTCATGTGGTCAGATGAGACCAAAGTAGAACTTTTTGGTCTAAACTTCACTCGTCGTGTTTGGAGGAAAAAGAAGGATGAATTCCATCCCAAGAACACCATCCCTACTGTGAAGCATGGGGGTGGTAACATCATGCTTTGGGGGTGCTTTTCTGCGAAGGGGACAGGACGACTGCACTGTATTAAGGAGAGGATGAATGGGGCCATTTAGTGTGAGATTTTGAGCAACAACCTCCTTCCCTCAGTCAGAGCATTGAAGGTGGGTCATGGCTGGATCTTCCAACATGACAACGACCCGAAGCACACAGCCAGGAGAACCAAGGAGTGGCTCCATAAGAAGCATATCAAGGTTCTGCAGTGGCCTAGCCAGTCTCCAGACCTAAATACAATAGAACATCTTTGGAGGGAGCTGAAACTCCGTGTTGCTCAGCGACAGCTCCGAAACCTGACAGATCTAGAGGAGATCTGTGTGGAGGAGTGGGCCAAAATCCCTGTTGCAGTGTGTGCAAACCTAGTCAAGAACTACAGGAAACGTTTGACCTCTGTAATTGCAAACAAAGGCTTCTGTACCAAATATTAACACTGATTTTCTCAGGTGTTCAAATACTTATGTTCAGCAGTGCAAGACAAATTCTTTAAAAATCATACATCATCATGTGATTTCCTGAATTTTTTTTTAAATTCTGTCTCTCAGAGTGGGAATGCACCTACAATGTGAATTTCAGACCCCTCCATGATTTCTAAGTGGGAGAACTTGCAAGATCGCAGGGTGTTCAAATACTTCTGTTCCTCACTGTATATGTGAACCCAGGCCAAAGCCACTCCCCAGATCTATTCAAAGGTTTCCATCTACGGACCAGCAGTAATTGCTTGTTTCCATAATTTAATCTATCCAATCAATTTGTATTCAATCAGGCAAGCAGTTACAGTTTATTATTTTGGTTGATCTAAGGGAGATTGTGCAATCAGACTGTAACATGTGTGGTGAGCTTTAGAAGCCAGCATGTAATTCAAATTTAGCTTACCGGTAATAACACAAGACTAACATATCCATTTTGGGTGGAGTTGTCCTTAAAGACTCTGCTTTGTTTGTGTCTGTGTTGTCTTTTGTTTTTTAGTGCTTCCTGTGGTAAATAAATCCCACGCCACATTAATGCAAAGTGCAAGTGAGGCTGGAAAACGCCGCAAATAACTGGGTTATTTTAAGTCTAAACTTGCAGAAATGAAGCCAGTTCTGTGGAGACATATTAACTGTGAAATACTTTCGGCCAATTTTAGGCCTGCATTTAATGGGAGTCAGATGCATGCGTTCAGCTTTACAGCGGAAGGAGCCGGTTCTAGAGCGACAAAGGGGAAAAAATGAAAAGCTTACTGGAATAAGGCGACACTGATGTTATGGCTAACACTCTCTGAAAGAGCTGGAATGGACTATCACTGCAAATCCCAAGAATGGAAAACATTAACAGGCCGGGAGAATCATTTGGAAGGCTGATTAGAGGCGGCCATCTTTAATATGCAAGTCAAGCTGGGACTGGAACAACGGAAACATGTTTTGCTTATCTGCTATTTCCCTTCATGGTTTCATTTACCAAGATTAACATCTTGGCTATATGAAAAAGAAAGAATGATGTTTTTTCTCCCTGTGGAGTTTTTGTTGTACATACGATGTCTTCTTCTATCAATGATACCAAATGGTTATTTGGGTGACATCAAGAAAAAAAAATGACATCTTCCGATGTCACCTAAGCAAATAAGTCTGAGGTTTACTAAGAATTGCAGAGTGCCATGATGCTTCTATGCACACAGTGCTTGCTGGGCTAGCCAAAAAAAGCCCAGCACTAGCTCTGTACTTGGTGGCTGCTTCTGCATACTGAAGATCTTGTTGGAACTATCGCTGCCAACCCCTATTCTTCTTCATGGTCACCTCATCTAGCACAAACAACAGAAATACGTTTTCCTTATCTGCTATTTCCCTTTTTTTTTTCCTGTGGAGTCCTTGTCATACATACATAGGATGTCTTCTTCTATCAGCGATACCAACTGATCATCCAGGTGACACCAAGAAAAAAAATTACAGTGTGATCCTTGTTTCTAATGTCACCTAAGCAAATTGGGTGAGTTTGAGGTTTGCTAGGTGCTTCTGTGCATGAAGTGCATGCTGGGCTATCCAAGAAAAGCCTAGCACTAGCTCTGTACTTGGTGGCTGCTTCTGCATACTGAAGATCTTGATGGAACTATCTCTGCCAACCCCTATTCTTCAAGCTCACCTCATCTAGCACAAACAACAGAAATATGTTTTCCTTATCTGCTATTTCCCTTCATAGATTCATTTACTAAGATTAACATCTTAGCTATATGAAAAAAAAATAAAAATGTTTTTTTTTCCTGTGGAGTCCTTGTCGTACATACATAGGATGTCTTCTTCTATCAGCGATACCAACTGATCATCCAGGTGACACCAAGAAAAAATGACAGTCTGATCCTTGTTTCAAATGTCACCTAAGCAAATAGGGTGAGTTTGAGGTTTGCTAGGTGCTTCTGTGCATGCTGGGCTATCCAAGAAAAGCCCAGCACTAGCTCTGTACTTGGTGGCTGCTTCGTTCTCACCTCATATAATGCCTAGATCCCAGCACGTATGGTGTTGGCCTCTGACAGCTCCCTCATCCAATCCAGAAAGTTCTACAATGGCCACAATGCACAAGGGGAGGAGAGCTCTACAAAGATATTATTTATGCTAAGAAAACTTTATAAAAAATTTCTTGTCATATGATTTCAGGGAAGAGCAGAAAGAGGTTAAAAGGAACCGGCACCTATATAAACATAGATGCTGCCATTGGAAACTTGTTTTTAAGGCTAAAGGGCCTGATTCTGTTATTGCTACCTAGTTAGTCACTGCAAGGAAACAGTTCAGAGTTCACCGATTCCCTAACTGCATGCTTGTTCCAGGTCATGGATTGCTGAGTCAAGCCAAGATCAGGAAGTGCAATCCCAGAGCTTACTTTCGGATGCAAGTCTACAATTCCAGCATCCACATTTCAACCCTCAAAAGGTTCACTATTAAGTTGAAATCAATCCACTGATTTAACTGTTACCCAAAACAAATGCATTCAAGGTATGTTGCGAATTATCACTGTAACAGTTGCTTGTGTGCTCATATAAGCTGCCAAGACATCAAATGGCTGGTGTCATAACTAACCACATGTGCAGCACCATGGCCACTGCAGATCGAAGAGAAGCTAAGGCAGTGTTTCTCAACCATTTCCCGTTCAAGGCACCCTTTGAGAATATGCCAAATCTTGAGGCGCCCAGTCTAAAATGGAGTCTCCAATCAGAAGCCCCTTTCCTTTAATATTGGAGTCCTTAGTCCCCTCCGTCACATCAGGGTCCTCAGTACCCAACCCCCTTCTCATTAGCGTCCCGAGTACTCTCCCCCTTTTTTTCAAATCAGAGTTTAACCACCGCCCTACTTCACATCAATGTCCTCAGTCCTCCCCCATCTTTAACATCAGAGTTCTAAGTACCAGTACCCCCAACCTCCTTTCACATCAGAGTCTTCATCCCCCCCCCCATGAATGTTCTCACTCTTCCTCCACACTTTTCACATCAGAGTCCTCATTTCCCTACCCTCCATATCAGAGTCCTCTGTGCCACCCCATGTTTCACATCAGAGTTCCAAGACCCCAATAGAATTTTGACTCCCAATCTTCACCACAACGCAGCTGTGGCAGCACGGCAGTGGGTGAGAGGCGCAGCCGGATACATGGAGGCAGATTTTTGTCCCCTTCTGAATGCTGGGGCTGCTCTGAAACCCACCTGTTCTAGATTAGTATCATGCATTTCCATGCTGCTGATGGCCATCCAGACTGCACCATGGAAATGCCTTCCATAGATGCAGCGCGAAACCCTGACATACCGAGACAGCAAACCAGGGTGCCTCAGTACGCTGGTTGAGGAACGCTGCTGTAAAGGATAGGATGGCTTAGATCTGCTTTAAGGCTTTGTTCACATGGATGGCGAAGGGACGATAAAAACAGGCATATTTTTAACACCCCCAGACCAACTACCTACAAGCTGACTTGGTGGCCACACATACGTGTTATTGGGGCTGCATCGTGGTGCAGCAATCGTTTTACAGCATGTTGCATTTGGCAGGTGTGCACCTGCCTACAGTTAGGCTGTGTAAGATCGGGGAATTTGTGCTGGTGGGGTGTAAGGGTTAATTCTAGGTCTGCTGGTTCCTGGGCCTGCCCTCCTCTGTGTGATACTCTTATATAGAGGGAACGCTGGGGTCAGTGGACCCTGGAGTTCGAGAGGACCATATGGGAACAAGCTTTAAAAGGTCCAAACCAACAAGATGTAGCCCTTGTAAACAGCGTACACCCGCTGAGGAACCACCAATAGACACTACCTTTTATGGACTCACACCTTTACAGGTATGCCTGGCCAGCCATCCATTAGCTAGTTAGGAGGACTGAATTTTGCACTTTATCCTGTATCCTTGCAAACGTTTTCCTTGGACTGTTCTTGAGCCTGGTCTGAAGTTACTTGAGAGGGGTGCATGGTGGTACATGGTGTATCAGAAGTATAGGGCCTGTAAATCACATGGGGTAGTATAGAAAGTTTGTCACAAGGGGTTGACTCGGAAGAGAGGGGCGAAAGAAAGTAGATGACATGTAACCATGAACTGGTGAGAATGTTACGCAGTCAGATGTTAAGGAGCGGTATCAGGCTCAGGTGACAGGTACTCTGGTAGCGAGGGGGGTCAGTAGTTCACGTCGGTGGTCGGTTCCCCAACGGAGAAGTACTGGGATGGAACCTGTGGTATGGAGACTCCCTGTATCCAGTCACATGGTATGGGAGAAGGAATTATAATGGGTCTGGTGGAGTGGGCAGAGGCTCCTAAATGAAACATTCTGAGATCAGAGGAATCTGTATAGACTAAGAATTGAAGCGTGTCAGACCTTTCTTATCATATCATATGCATCTGCCCTCAAATGCTAATAATGTCCTGACGTGTTTCCATTCTCAGTCTACACAAATCTTCATCAGGGGGATCTATATAGACTGAGAATTGAAGTTTGTCAAACCTTTCTTATATTATATGCATCTGCCCTCTAATGATAATGATGATGATATCCTCAGTCTATACAAATCTTCATCAGGGGGATCTGTATAGACTGAGAATCAAATGCATGCATTATAATCATATCATATACATCTGCCCTCATAAGATAATAAAGCCCCAACGAGTTTCCATTCTCAGTCTATACAAATCTTTTACAGGGGGATTATATAGGCTGAGAATCAAAACGCATCATTGCATTATTGAGGGTAGATAGATCAGTTTATAGATGGAATTTTATAGTGATTTATATGTATGGATACATTGTCAATTGTAATCAGATCTGCTGTTTTTTTATACGTTAACTATAATGGTGTTTTTTCAGTATTGTACAAATGAACATGTAATCTTATTAATTTTGTTTATGTTGTACTTTCTGAGTGCCTAAAAAATCCCATTCAAAAAAAGTCAGTTTTTCCAGGTTATCACAGCAGAGCAGAACAGATGAAAACAAGGTGAAAAGGGAGTATATGTGGGTTGGGAGTTGTTCTTATAAGAGAACCTGTCATTCCGCCCCAAATGAGCAAAGTGATAAAGTCTCCAACTCTTGAGGTCACCCGGCTTGAAAAGGAGATTTTATTCCACGTCCTTCGTCATAATTTTCCTCATATGAAGCCTTGCAGCTGCTCGGTCCAGAGTAGGAATATGAAGGTCTGCAGATGTTACGCTCTAGATAAAAGATTTCTCATCTGCACCAACTAGGTCCAGACTTCAGGGGGGGAATAAACTGCTCAGGGCCACATTATGTTAACCTTGGATCAAGGCTGAGGACACTTTGCAAGGGGTCACCAGTCGTGTCTCTTTCCTTCTCACAGCTGTCTGAGGAGATGATAACAAACACAGCAGACAGGGAACAGATGGAAAAAGAAAGTACAGTTCCTCCCTAATGAACTATTTAGAAGAATTAGGGATCGTGATTGCAGATTATACATCGTTTCACAGGACGTGAAGCAATGCAATGGATAATCAAAGAAGATGGAGAGTTCAGTACTCCAAAATTCCTGCCTTGTTGTTAGGATGTGAAAATTGTTGGTTTTCGCTCCTGTAATGCTGGGAGTCAGTGTTCAATGGTGTTCATGTCCTGTCAACAAGGAAGGATTTTTTTTCAGGCCATACTTCAGGGTGGCCCCATATGGCATGACAAAAAAAAAAAAAGTTAATGAACATTTTACATTTTTTTAACATATACTGGGGGGCTCCTGGATCTCATAGGCTATTTTTTGGAAAAGGTGAACTTGGCCTTCAACGTATATCAGAACTAATGAGACTATTACACACCTAGGCTCCAACTGTCCAATGCCTGCAAGGTCCCTCGTGGACCCCGGCATCTTCTACCTGGGTTCTCCTAGGTGCCAGTCAGCCATTTTGATAGGTCTGTGTGGGATAACATGAATCCCAGGAATGCATGAGAGTGCAGTCATGTGCGGGAATACTAACTGCATGTGCAGCTCAGTGTACATTCTGCAGGGGATTTGGAACAAGCAGATAAGTGCATTGTAAGGGACATGCAATGCAATAAAAAGTCTGCCTATCCGAAATGTTTCTATTTTTTGCCTTCAGTTCCACTTTAAATTGTAAAAAAAACAAAACAAAAATTGTGAGCAGACAGGATCGTAATTGCAGATGATATTGGGAGATTTACTAAAACTGGAGTACAAAGAATCTGGTGCAGCTGTGCATGGTAGCCAATCAGCTTCTAACTTCAGCTTGTTCATTTAGCTTTGGCAATGAAACCTGGAAGCTGATTGGTTTCTAAGCAGAGCTGCACCAGATTCAGGGGGTATTTACTAAATATGGAGTGTGCAAATTTTGGTGCAGTTGTGCACAGAAACCAATCAGCTTCCAGGTTTTATCACCAAAGCTTAATTAAGCAAGCTGAGGTTAGAAGCTGATTGGCTGATTAGCTGATATGCACCAGATTCTGAGTGCTCCAGTTTTAGTAATGCAGGCCATACACGGGTCAAATTCCAAACAAATTTTCTTTAGAAAATCGGAAATTTTGGAATCCAATGGTACCACCATTGATTTTGAAATTCGACCAACCAACCCTTCAATTTCACCTCCTGTTGCTACAGAAAATAATTTTCGTGGCCAAGAATCATGCTCATTTCTTTTTCGATTTCTCGTATGATTCTCCCATCATTGATTAGAAATTCGTTCATCTTTCAAAAAATTTTCAACATGCCGACCACTCAAATTCGATAGTCACACGGAAATCGTCCGTTTCTGTAACCCACTAATGGTGTGAAATTTGAACGAAAATTCTTAGAAAAGATTTTTGAAAGAAAATTCTTTTGGAATTCGACCCGTGTATGGCCAGCTTAAATCTCCGTCTCTGTGTTCACCCGGTTTTAGTAAATCCCCCCTCTATGCCTCTTCAGCGATACAACAAAAACTTATCTGCCTGCTCACAGTCTCCTTTAAAATATACACTGAGCTGTGCATGCTGCGATAGATGAGCTTCTGTGCATGCTGTGATAGATGAGCTTCTGTGCAGGCTGCGATAAATGAGCTTCTGTGCATGCTGCGATAGATGAGCTTCTGTGCATGCTGCGATAAATGAGCTTCTGTGCATGCTGCGATAAATGAGCTTCTGTGCATGCTGCGATAGATGAGCTTCTGTGCATGCTGTGATAGATGAGCTTCTGTGCATGCTGTGATAGATGAGCTTCTGTGCATGCTGCGATAGATGAGCCTCTGTGCATGCTGCGATAGATGAGCTTCTGTGCATGCTGCGATAGATGAGCTTCTGTGCATGCTGCGATTGATGAGCTTCTGTGCATGCTGCGATTGATGAGCTTCTGTGCATGCTGCGATTGATGAGCTTCTGTGCATGCTGCGATAGAGGAGCTTCTGTGCATGCCGCGATAGATGAGCTTCTGTGCATGCTGCGATAGATGAGCTTCTGTGCATGCCGCGATAGATGAGTGTCCAGGGGCGGACCGAGAACTCATGGGGCCCCCGGGCAATAGGGGATCATGGGGCCCCTGTGTCCTTGCCCAAACTCAAAAAAGCCTATGAAAAGGTACCAGGGGAATCTCATGGGGCCCCCTACTGACCCCAGGCCCTCGGGCAGCGCCCAAGTTTCCAAATGGTCAGTCCACCCCTGTGAGCGTCTGTGCATGCTGCGATAAATGAGCCTTTGTGCATGCTGCGATAAATGAGCTTCTGTGCATGCTGCGATAGAGGAGCTTCTGTGCATGCCGCGATAGATGAGCTTCTGTGCATGCCGCGATAGAGGAGCTTCTGTGCATGCCGCGATAGAGGAGCTTCTGTGCATGCTGCGATAGATGAGCTTCTGTGCATGCTGCGATAGAGGAGCTTCTGTGCATGCTGCGATAGATGAGCTTCTGTGCATGCTGCGATAGAGGAGCTTCTGTGCATGCTGCGACAGATGAGCTTCTGTGCATGCCGCGACAGATGAGCTTCTGTGCATGCTGCGATAGAGGAGCTTCTGTGCATGCTGCGACAGATGAGCTTCTGTGCATGCTGCGACAGATGAGCTTCTGTGCATGCTGCGACAGATGAGCTTCTGTGCATGCCGCGATAGATGAGCTTCTGTGCATGCCGCGATAGATGAGTGTCCAGGGGCGGACCGACAACTCATGGGGCCCCCGGGCAATAGGGGATCATGGGGCCCCTGTGTCCTTGCCCAAACTCAAAAAAGCCTATGAAAAAAGGTACCAGGGACATCTCATGGGGCCCCCTACTGACCCCAGGCCCTCGGGCAGCGCCCAAGTTTCCAAATGGTCAGTCCACCCCTGTGAGCGTCTGTGCATGCTGTGATAGATGAGCGCCTGTGCATGCATGGGAGTTATGTTATCCTGCACTGGTAGATCAAGACAGAAGAAGACCTGGCACCAAGAAGTCAAGGAGAAGATATCAGAGTTCTCAAGGGAGAGGAGAGAAGTATTACCAGCTTTAGTGCTGATGGAAAGTATAACTAAAAGCAAAACTGTATTTTAGTGTTGGATAAGGTGGAGATGGATTGGAACACCTGCCTGTTTTTTTATTGCTCTCTATACCCTCATTAGAGAGATTCACCCTCTCTATTTGTCCCATTTACTGTTATCACTGAGAGTGAAAGTTAAGGGAAAACCAAGTTTCGGGTTGTCACCAGAACTGGAATAGAGGGTTAATATTTCAATGGGGATACTAGTTCTGGTGACAGCCAGAATTCCCTCACTTTGGAGGGATTTCCTCTCACTTCCGGTTTTGGTTATGGGACAGGAAGTGATGAGAAATCTCCCTGATGGGACACAGATGGCAAAAAACTGACAGAGATTATAACCCTCCATTACTCTATCCGAAATAAGGAAGAAAAAGGAATTACCTTTAGTCCATGTAAAGGCATTAGCTCATCCCCCACAGTCATTACCTCCTCCCTGTTAGATTGTAAGCTCTCATGGCCAGGTCCCTCTTGGACAGATCATACATTATACATTTTCAGCTGGTGGCTCTAATTGTTTGGAAAAAACTTGACAGGGAAGTTGTACAGAAGTTGATTGATAGATTGATTTGTGTACAGCCAGGGTGCCCATACATGGATCCAAATTCAGCCAGTCCTTGCTGAACCGAACAAATTACAATATACACTCTCCGGCCACTTTATTAGGTACGTGTTGCTAGTGTCAAGAAAATCCCCACACCACCAGCCTGAACCGTTGATGCAAGGCAGGATGGAGTCATGCTTTCATGTTGTTTACGCCAAATTCTGGCCGTACCATCTGAATGTCGCAGCAACCAGTCTGCCCATTCTCCTCTGACATCAGCAAGACATTTTCCTCCACACAAAACTGCCCCTCACTGGATATTTTCTCTTTTTTGGACCATTCTCTGTAAACCCTAGAGATGGTTGTACATGAAAATCCCAGTAGATTAGCAGTTGTTGAAATACCAGCCTGTCTGGCACCAACAACCATGCCACGTTCAAAGTCACTTAAATCCCCTTTCTTCCCCATTCTGATGCTCGGTTTGAAATTCAGCAAGTCGTCTTCACCACGTCTAGATGCCTAAATGCATTGAGTTGCTGCCATGTGATTGGCTGATTAACAATTTGTGTTACCAAGCAATTGAACAGGTGTACCTAATAAAGTGCTCTGTGAGTGTATATATGGCCGGCATATATCCTCTAGAACTGTATTGTAACAACTATGGCCCTTTATTTTGTAAAGTGCTGTACTAGACTGTTGGTTCCTTATACAGTTGCAAGAAAAAGTATGTGAACCCCTTGGGATTACGTGGAGTTTTGCATGATTGGGCATAAAATGTGCTCTGCACGTCATCTAAGTCACAACAATAGAAGAACACAGTCTGCTGAACATAATACTACACAAACATTAGATGTTGCCATGGTTTAATTGCACATAACATGTAAACATTCACAGTGCAGGGAGGAAAAAGTATATGAGGCCCTAGCTTAATGACTTCTCCCAGAGCTAATTGGAGCCAGGAGTGAGCCAACCTTGACTCCAATCAGTGTGATGATATTGGATGTGTTGCTGACAGCTGTCCTGCCCTTAAAAAACACACACCTGTTTTGGGTTTACTGGTTTCAAGAAGCACTGTCTGATGTGAACCATGCCTCGCAGAAAAGAGCTCTCAGAAGACCTACGATCAAGAATTGTTGACTTGCATGAAGCTGGAAAGGGTTACAAAAGTATCTCCAAAAGCCTTGATGTTGATGTGTCCACGGTAAGACAGACTGTCTACAAATGGAGAAAGTTTAGCACTGTTGCTACTCTCCCTAGGCGTGGTCGTCCTGTAAAAATGACTGCAAGAGCACAGCGCAGAATGCTGCATGAGGTAAAGAAGAATCCCACAGTGTCAGCTAAAGACCTACAGAAATCTCTGGCACATGCTAACATTTTTGTTGACACATCTACAATAAGGAAAACATTAAACAAGAATGGAGTACATGGGAGGACACCACGGAGGAAGCCATTGCTGTCCAAAGAGAATATTGCAGCACGTTTGAAGTTTGCAAAAGAGCACCTGGATGTTCCACAGCACTACTGGCAAAATATACTGTGGACAGATGAAACCAAGATTGAGTTGTTTGGAAAGAACACACAACACTATGTGTGGAGAAAAAAAGGCACAGCACACCAACATCAAAACCTCATCCCCACTGTAAAACATGGCGGAGGGAGCATCATGGTTTGGGGCTGCTTTGCTGCCTCAGGGCCTGGATGGATTGTTGTCATTGATGGGAAATTGAATTCCAGAGTTTATCAAGACATTTTGCAGGAGAACGTACGACCATCTGTCTGCCAACTGAAGCTCCGCAGAGGATGGGTGATGCAACAGGACAATGACCCAAAGCATACAAGTAATTCAACAAAACAATGGCTGCAACGGCACAGAATACGCCTTCTGGAGTGGCCCAGTCAGAGTCCTGACCTCAATCCGATTGAAATGCTGTGGCATGACCTTAAGAGAGCGATTCACACCAGACATCCCAAGAATATTGCTACACTGAAACAGTTTTGTGAAGAGGAGTGGTCCAAAATGACTCCAGATCGTTGTGCAGGTCTGATCTGCAACTACAGGAAACGTTTGGTTGAGGTTATTGCTGCCAAAGGAGGGTCAACCAGTTATTAAGTCCAAAGGTTCACATACTTTTTCCTCCCAGCACTGTGAATGTTTACATGTTATGTGCAATTAAACCATGGCAACATCTAATGTTTGTGTAGTATTATGTTCACCAGACTGTGTTCTTCTATTGTTGTGACTTAGATGACGTTCAGAGCACATTTTATGCCCAATTCATGCAAAACTCTACGTAATCCAAAGGGGTTCACATACTTTTTCTTGCAACTGTAGATTGTGTATTATAATAATAAGAAGTGCATTTTCTGAGCAGGGAGTAGGGGCAGCACTGCGAGAGTTGCAACTGCTTGGCCAAAAACGAACGGGGGCCCATGCTGTGCTCTCTGCTCTACTGAACCTCTCTAATCTCAGATGTTACTCACAATATTGACTGTCAAGAAGGTCCACTGCTGTGAGCGTCCATAGATGAGGAAATGACAATTATCACATGAAAGGTTCTAGCATGTGACCTTCTGCCTAACGCGCAATGGTGATGTGAAAAGTACAGTAACCCATAGCAACCAATTAAAAACACTCTGATCTGATAGAAAAATAGGATTCGTTACTGTACCTTGTCCATCGCCACTGTTCTGTACACCACTGCCTGCCTGTAACCCTCGGAACCTACCAGCTACTCAATACAGCACAGCACGCAGAGGCGTGTGTACTATACAGCACAGCGCACAGAGGCGTGTGTACTATACAGCACAGCGCACAGAGGCGTGTGTACTATACAGCACAGCGCACAGAGGCGTGTGTACTATACAGCACAGCGCACAGAGGCGTGTGTACTATACAGCACAGCGTACAGAGGCGTGTGTACTATACAGCACAGCGTACAGAGGCGTGTGTACTATACAGCACAGCGCACAGAGGCGTGTGTACTATACAGCACAGCGCACAGAGGCGTGTGTACTATACAGCACAGAGGCGTGTGTACTATACAGCACAGCGTACAGAGGCGTGTGTACTATACAGCACAGCGTACAGAGGCGTGTGTACTATACAGCACAGCGTACAGAGGCGTGTGTACTATACAGCACAGCGCACAGAGGTGTGTGTACTATACAGCACAGAGGCGTGTGTACTATACAGCACAGCGCGCAGAGGCGTGTGTACTATACAGCACAGCGCACAGAAGCGTGTGTACTATACAGCACAGCGCACAGAGGCGTGTGTACTATACAGCACAGCGTACAGAGGCGTGTGTACTATACAGCACAGCATACAGAGGCGTGTGTACTATACAGCACAGCGCACAGAAGCGTGTGTACTATACAGCACAGCGCACAGAGGCGTGTGTACTATACAGCACAGAGGCGTGTGTACTATACAGCACAGTGCGCAGAGGCGTGTGTACTATACAGCACAGTGCGCAGAGGCGTGTGTACTATACAGCACAGAGGCGTGTGTACTATACAGCACAGTGCGCAGAGGCGTGTGTACTATACAGCACAGAGGCGTGTGTACTATACAGCACAGTGCGCAGAGGTGTGTGTACTATACAGCACAGTCCATAACGTATATAAGTTCAACTTATTATGAACAGTACAATGCAGAACACAATTTAAATCATAAGATATATAATGTAGTATGTGCATTCTGGATAATGTATATCGTGATATATTTAATGGATACTATACAGTGAGCACTAGGAATATATCTATATATGTACTATATATTGTAGATAACCTACCATGTAGCATATACTGTATATTGTATAGTACCATACAGTATACATGGTATATAAGGTACTGCATGTAAAGTGTACAGTATAGTGCATACAGGGAAGGATGTATACCATGTAGTGTGGTGTATATGATGTACAGTGTTGAGAAAGGTTGACATTAATAATACCATGTTGGAAATTCCTCCGGTTGCAGTCTTGCTGAGTCTACCTGTTGTCTGCTTCATATTCTACATCATTTTTTCCAGAATTGCACCCGGGACAATATCTATACAAGCATGTGCAATGACCCACTTCTACATTACCTAGAGTATGTGTCATGCACAGTATAGTGTGGTATATATATATATATAATGTATAGTATGTTGTGTTATATACAGTATAGTGTGGTATATAATATATAGTACAGTGCGGTGTATAGAATGTATAGTACACTGTGGCGTATATAAGATACAGTATAGTATATTGTGTCATATACAGTATAGTGTGGTATGTATAGTATGTTGTGTTATATACAGTATAGTGTGGTATGTGTAGTGTATAGTATGTTGTGTTATATACAGTATAGTGTGGTATATATAGTATGTTGTGTTATATACAGTATAGTGTGGTATGTATAGTATGTTGTGTTATATACAGTATAGTGTGGTATATATAGTGTATAGTATGTTGTGTTATATACAGTATAGTGTGGTATGTATAGTATGTTGTGTTATATACAGTATAGTGTGGTATGTATAGTGTATAGTATGTTGTGTTATATACAGTATAGTGTGGTATGTATAGTATGTTGTGTTATATACAGTATAGTGTGGTATGTATAGTATGTTGTGTTATATACAGTATAGTGTGGTATGTGTAGTGTATAGTATGTTGTGTTATATACAGTATAGTGCGGTATGTATAGTGTATAGTATGTTGTGTTATATACAGTATAGTGTGGTATGTATAGTATGTTGTGTTATATACAGTATAGTGTGGTATGTATAGTATGTTGTGTTATATACAGTACAGTGTGGTATATAGTGTATAGTATGTTGTGTAATATACAGTATAGTGTGGTATATGTAGTGTATAATATGTTGTGTTATATACAGTAAAGTGTGGTATATATAGTGTATAGTATGTTGTGTTATATACAGTACAGTGTGGTATATAGTGTATAGTATGTTGTGTTATATACAGTATAGTGTGGTATGTATAGTGTATAGTATGTTGTGTTATATACAGTATAGTGTGGTATGTATAGTGTATAGTATGTTGTGTTATATACAGTATAGTGTTTCTATGTATAGTATGTTGTGTTATATACAGTATAGTGTGGTATGTATAGTATGTTGTGTTATATACAGTACAGTGTGGTATATAGTGTATAGTATGTTGTGTTATATACAGTATAGTGTGGTATGTATAGTATGTTGTGTTATATACAGTATAGTGTGGTATGTATAGTGTATAGTATGTTGTGTTATATACAGTATAGTGTGGTATGTATAGAATGTTGTGTTATATACAGTATAGTGTGGTATGTATAGTGTATAGTATGTTGTGTTATATACAGTATAGTGTGGTATGTATAGTGTATAGTATGTTGTGTTATATACAGTATAGTGTGGTATGTATAGTGTATAGTATGTTGTGTTATATACAGTATAGTGTGGTATGTATAGAATGTTGTGTTATATACAGTATAGTGTGGTATGTATAGTGTATAGTATGTTGTGTTATATACAGTATAGTGTGGTATGTATAGTATGTTGTGTTATATACAGTATAGTGTGGTATGTATAGTGTATAGTATGTGGTGTTATATACAGTATAGTGTGGTATGTATAGTGTATAGTATGTGGTGTTATATACAGTATAGTGTGGTATGTATAGTGTATAGTATGTGGTGTTATATACAGTATAGTGCGGTGTATATAACATAGTATAGTATAGTGTGGTGTATATGTCCCAGTATATGAGGTCACCTCCCCATGTTTCGGTTCTCCTCACCTCTGGCCATGTTTCCCGCCTTCCTCTCATCTCCTCTCACCTCAGCCACCCCTCTCAGCTCTGCAGGTTCCCCTAATGCTTTCTGATTGGATGTCGCAACAACCAACCAGACACAAGCTGGGCTTTCTTTACTGGACAACCAGGAATCTTCTTGTCTGATTGGACTGCCTGATAGCAACCTAGTGCTCCTATTGGTCCAGACAGGCCACTAATCAGGACCCTCCATGAGGAGGAAGAGTTTGTCTCTGTATATATGAGTTGAACTCTGAGAAAGTCTATGCCAGGCTGAGATAAAGAGCGGCTGGATGGGGCTGGACGCTGTACCAAGTGGTAGTCACACTGAGGACTCATTCAGAGGTGCATGCCCAGTACATAGACGTCCTGCCTTCCAGGAATACATGGGGCCCTAAACGCCAGTACTACCAGGTACAGGTTCCAGCCGCGGCCTATTTCAGCCTGACATAGACTTTGACAAGGTGCAGGCTACCTGTGCCTCCAGGTTGCATGTAAAATTGGATGCACAGCATCATGCTTGTGGCCTAGAGGAAAGTGATTGGTTGGAGCACTGACACCTCTTAAAGGCATAGTTCACCTTTACCAAAAAACTGTCAAAGATAAGATGTATGAAAAAAAAAAACTGCAACTTTGATCAAAGTTGGATAATGTCCTTGCTATAGGTGTCGGTGATTTACATACCTCAAGAAGCCTGACTGGAAAAACTCCCAGGATGTTGCTAAGGACATTGCTAAGGGAGGCCTAGCTGTTACTGCTCACCTTCACCATCACAGGAACAAGCTCTTCCTCTGATTCAAAACCCCTCACATGCCCTTTCGCTCACCTGATGCAGTAGGTTTGACAGCTCACTCCGGTGATGGTGAAGATGAACAGCAACAGCTGGGAGTCTCTTAGCAACATCCCTAGCAACGACCTAGGAGTTTTCCAGTCAGGCATTATGAGGCATTCAAATGGACTACACCTATAGTAAGGGCATTATTCAACTTTGGCCAAAGCTGCACAGTTTGTATTTATCTTCGTATCTGCACAGGCAGGTTTTTTTTTTTTTTTGGCAAAGGAACTGACCCTTTAAGGTGTATGAAAGAGTTTGTTGTCCCTAGCAACCTTCATTAACCTTAACCTGGCCTACATGGAAAGGAGAATCTGGCTAGTTATTATGGTGGCCATACACATCAATAAATTATTACTATTATTATTATACAGGATTTATATAGCGCCAACAGTTTGCTCAGCGCTTTACAATATAATGGGAGACAATACAGCAACAATACAGTTCAATACAAGAGGGATTTGAGGGCCCTGATCCTGGGAGCTTACAATCTAGGAGGGAGGGACTAGTGGTACAAAAGGTAGTAACTGTGGGGGATAGACTGGATGGAAGAGTAGAAGATTCCAGTATTACCTGAGGTCAGGATAGGCTTCCCTGAAGAGATAGGTTTTCAGAGATCGCCTAAAAGTGAGCAGAGTAGGCGATAGTCTGATAAATTGGGGTAGAGAGTTCCAGAGGATGGGGGAAGCTCTGGAGAAGTCCTGGAGACAAGCATGGGAGGAGGAGAGGATAAATCTAAATGATAGATTTATTTTCCCATTGATCTCTTCCAATAGAAAAAATCCATTTCTACTTGACAACTCATTCAACCGATATGCCACCCAAAGGGAAGTGGATTTTGATCGATTGTATATGACTGTAAATTCTCAAGCACATCTCTGCTTCCACCATGTAGTCTCATAATCCTATTGATGAAAATACAATCGTACTCATCTACAACATACCCCAGTGCCGCCGATCGATGCAGAACCACAGATAATATTCCACCCTGGCCAGTCCACTCAGTTTGATTGAGTCTAGATCTATGGCAAGGGAAGATATGGCTATTTGATTGGTTGTGGAATTGTTAGTTTTGATCATAACACCCACTGATTGGATAAAACAAAATCGAAACTTGTGTGGCCAACATTATCCTTCGCCATTTACGAAGAAAATGGCAGTTGCAATCTAACTGTTATGCTATGGGCGAGAGGTTACTGGAAAATGGCAGATGCAGTGTGATTGGTTGCTATGGGTGAGATGTTATTGGAAAATGGTATCTGCAGCCTGATTGGTTTCTATGGGTGAGATGTTCTTGTAAAGTGGAAACTGCAGTCTGATTGGTTTCTATTGGTGAGATGTTATTGCAAAACTGTCAACTGCGGTCTGATTGGTTGCTATGGGTGAGATATTATTGGAAAAATGGCAGATACAGTCTGATTGGTTGCCATGGGTGAGAGGGTATTGCATAATGGCAGCTGCAGTCTGATTGGTTGCTATGGGTGAGATGTTAAAAATGTCAGCTGCAGCCTGATTGGTTTCTATGGGTGAGATGTTATTGGAAAATGGCAGCTGCAGTCTGGTTGGTTGGTTGCTATGGGTGAAATGTTATTAGAAAATGAAATCTGCAGTCTGATTGGTTGCTATGGGTGAAATGTTATTAAAAAATGGCATCTGCATTCTGATTGGTTGCTATGGGTGAAATGGTATTGGAAAATGGCACTGCTGTCTGATTGGTTACCATGGGCGAAATGTTATTGGAAAATGACATCTGCATTCTGATTGATTGCTATGGGTGAAATATTATTGGAATATGGCATCTGCATTCTAATTGGTTGCTATGGGCGAAATTGTATTGGAAAATGGCATGTGCATTCTGATTGGTTGCTGTGGGCAAAATGGTACTGTAAAATGGCAGTTGCAGTCTGGTTGTTTGCTACCAACACCACCTGCTGTGTCACGTCGCACACAACACAACATTAGATCGTTGCATTTGTAAGCTGAGCCCCAGGCCAGGCCATCAGAGCACCACCGTCCATGTCGTGGTAGTGTGAGGATCGGGCATTCAGTGTGATATATTTTGTATGCAGGAGCCATATTCTATATACCAGGATCTCCAAATATTCTCTAATGGCCGGCCTCAGACTCCCAGAAGTGTCACCAGAGAAGCTGCCTCCTGCTATAACCATCCAGATCAGTTGTTCACATCCAGCCTTTACAAGAAAGGCCAGACAGTGCAGATCATTTTCCTTCATAAATCCTCATTTTGGAGACTGCAGCCTGGGGATCAGGTTAACCAACAACATTGGCGGTCACGGTTTTACCGCCCGGGTCAAAGATCACGTGACAGTGCTGGTAACCCGCTGAAATCTTCCTACAGATCAGAGTTTCTTGGCTTTGTTTGCTAATGTTTCCTGTCATAACATCAGATGTGTACCGGGAACCCCATCCCCCCCGGGGAAATGCCAAGTGCTAAAGAAGAACCAAAATATTCCTCAGATTCTTAGGGCCCGGTCACACCAATGCATTTAAGGCCTCATGCACATGGCCACTTTTGGGCATACAATGTAAACTGCGGGCGTATTTCCCCCCCCCAGGATGCACAGCTGCCCACAGTAATGAATGGCTGTATTCAGGTTTATGCCACTACTTGTGTAAGACCCCTTTCACACGGCGTTCCATATGTCTGGTTTTCATCTGTCCGTTTATGGATGGAAAATGGACACCCATGTATCTCTATGGACTAACGGATGTAAACAGATAATCATCTGTTTACATCCGTTAATGTCTGCATCTGTTAACGTACGTTTTTTTTCTGTTAAAAAACCCCAGAACGGACAAAAAATGGATGTAAACAGATGAAAAACAGATGTAAATGGACAACGGATGTAAATGGATGTAAACGGACAAAATACTGATGGAAAAATGGATGAAAAAATGGATGTAAACTGACAAACTGATGAAAAACGGTCGTCAACTGATGAAAAACAGACATCAACTGATGAGAAACTGATCCATTTTTTCTTGGAAAAAACATGACTGAACTGATGAAAAAAACCAGAACGCCCATGTGAAAGGGGCCTACAGCTATACAGCCCTGAGCACAGACTGTCTGCATCCAGGGTCTTTTGTCTGCACGCATATGTGGGTTTATGCAAGTAGCGGCACAAATCTGCTTACAGCCATTCTTTACAATAGGCATTTGCACGCATCAGTTGGGGACAGGGGCGGAGTGACAACTCATGGGGCCCCTGGGCAATAGGGGATCATGGGGCCCCTGTGTCCTTGCCCAAACTCAAAAAAGCCTATGAAAAAGGTACCAGGGGCATCTCATGGGGTCCCCTACTGATCCCAGGCACTCGGGCGGTGCCCGAGTTTCCAAATGGTCAGTCCGCCCCTGGTTGGGGATCGTGCATGCAGAAACAAACCCAAAAGTACTTTGCATGCCCAAAAGCACCCATGTACACGAGGCCTTATGCACACGGGTGCTTTTTGGCATACAACGTAAATGGTGTGCATATTTCCCCTACCAGGATACAGCCGCCACATGCAGCTGCCCATAGTAATGAATGGCTGTACGTGGGTATATGCTGCTACTTGTTTAAAACTGCACAGCCCTGAATGCAGACTGTCTGCATCCAGGGTTGTATGTCTGTACCAGTTTATGCAAGTAGCCGTATAAACCCATGTACAGCCATTCATTACTATGGGCGGCTACACACAGCAACTGTGCATCCTGGGTGCAGAAACACACTTGCAGTTAATACTGCATGGCCAAAAGCATCCTTGTGCATGAGGCCTTATGCACATGGGCACTTTGGGGCATACAATGTACATTGTGGGCGTATTTCCCTACCAGGGATACACAGCTGCTACATGCAGCCGCCTATAGCAGTGGTCTCCAATCTGTGGCCCTGGGGCCGGATGTGGCCCTTTGCTTGCCTTTATCCGGCCCTTGGGGCACTATTCCTTACACTGATAAGACACACTATTCTGCCAACTGATACCAACAAAATAGGTCACCATTTCTCCCACTGACACCAATAATGGGGCAGTATTCCTCCCAATGATACCAGTGATGGGGTACTAATACTCCCCCCTAATACTGAATGTGGCGATGTTTACTCCCACTGATGCCAGAAAAATATCCACTCCTGCTGGCCACAGTCGGGCCCCCCGCCCTAAAGTCTGAAGGACAATAAACTGTCCCTTTGTTTAGAAAATTTTGAGACTCCTGGCCTATAGTAATGAATGCATCCAGGGTTGTACGCCTGTGCGGGTTTATGCAAGTGGTGGCATAAACCCGCTTACAGCCATTCATTACAATAGGCAGCTGCGTGTCTCAGTTGGGGGTCCTGGGCACAGAAATACACCGGCAAGTTACTTTGCATGCCCAGAAGCACCCTCGTGCAGGAGGTCTTGTGTACATGGGCGCTTTTAGCCATACAAGGTAAATTGTGGGCGTAGTTCCCAGACCGGGATCCAAAGCCGCCCATAGTAATCAATAGATATACGTAGGTGTATGCTGCTACCTGCATAAAACCATACAGTTGCGAATGCAGACTGTCTGCATCCAGGGTTGTATGCAAGTAGTGGCATAAACCCGCTTACTGCCATTCTTGCACGCATCAGTTGGGGGTCCTGGGTGTAGAAATACGCCTGCAATTTCCTTTGCATGCAAAAAAGCACCCTTGTGCATGAGGCCTTATGCACACGGGTGCTTTTGACCATACAAGTTAAATTATGGGCGTATTTCCTCAACCAGCATAGAGCCGCTCATAGTAATGAATGGCTGTACGCGGGTTTGTGCCTCTACATGCCACCGTCTGCATCCAGCATTGTACACCTGCATGCATGGGCGGGTTTATGCATGTAGCGATGCAAACCCTTGTACAGCCATTTATTATTATGGGCAGCTGCATACTTCAGTAGTGATCTTGGGGACAGAAATACGCCTGCAATTTACTTTGCCTGCCCAAGAACGCCCATGTGCATAAAGTAGGGATGCACGGATACCGATGCTTTCAGTCAAGTACTCGCCGATACCGGGTTCCGATACTTTGCCGTGAAATTTGCATTAATGGACACAAATTGTAATGCAAAGAAAAGCATGCGATTTGAACAGGAGTTCCAAATCACATGCATTTTTCCCCACTGCTTTTGTGTGAACCCAGACTCATCATAGCCCGAGTTCACACAGGAGCGTTGTGGGAAACCTCCCTGCAGGCATCCATGCGGAGTGTCAGTGGTAGGAGAGGGAAGAAAGTGGCCGGGATTTCAGGCTAGCATAAAGCCTTGTGTACAAGGGAGCTTATGGGCATGGTAAATAGATTGCTGGTGTATTTCTGTATCCCAGCTCTGGATACACAGCCGCCGCATGCAGCCGCCCAGAATAACGAATGGCTGTTTGTGGGTTTATGCCACTTCTTGGGTAAGGGAAGCAGAAGTGGACGTCCTGGTCAACTGTCCCATGATAGCCCAGTCAGCAGTCACGACAGTCACATGATTGTCAGCCCAGTCAGCGGTCACAATGGTCACATGATTGTCAGCCCGGTCAGCAGTCACATGATAGTCAGCCCGGTCAGCAGTCACATGATAGTCAGCCCGATCAGCAGTCACATGATAGTTAGCCCGGTCAGCAGTCACAACGGTCACATGATAGTCAGCCCGGTCAGCGGTCACATGATAGTCAGCCCGGTCAGCAGTCACATGATAGTTAGCCTGGTCAGCAGTCACAACGGTCACATGATAGCCCGGTCAGCAGTCACAATGGTCGCATGAGTGGCAGCCCGGTTATTAGTCACATGATTGTCAGCCTGGTCAGCTGTCACAAGATTTTCAGCCCAGTCAGCTGTCACAATGGTCACATGATTGTCAGCCCGGTTAGTAGTCACATGATTGTCAGCCCGGTCAGCTGTCACAACGGTCACATGATTGTCAGCCCGGTCAGCTGTCATAACGGTCACATGATTGTCAGCCCTTCCCACTGCCTCGTGAGCATAAACGGTGACAGATCAGTCACTGAGCTGTAAGCGCATTCTCAGCACTGAACAGTGGATTCGGCTGACACAGCCAGTGTTAAAGCCTACCTGCCATGTTGACACATATGTGCGTCATGCTGGTGGAAAGGGATCAAAAAAAAGTATTTAAGTCTGTTACTGTTGGAGAGTTTCTCTCACTTCCTGTCCAGGAAAACCAGAACAGGAAATGAGGGGAAATCTTTCTTATGTAGCCCTAGATAGCAGTAAAACCCAACAGGGGTTATAATCCTTCACCACTCCATCCAAAACTAGAATCAAAATGGTTATAGATATTGTTTAATATTATTATTATTTATTTCAGGTACTTATATAGTGCCGTCAATTTACGCAGCACTTTACATATATATATTTTGTACATTCACATCAGTCCCTAACCCTCAAGGGGTGTACAATCTAAGGTCCCTAACTCACATTCATTCATACACATTCTAGGGCCAATTTAGACAGGAGCCAATTACCTACCAGCATGTCTTTGAAGTGTGGAAGGAAACCAGAGTACCAGAGGAAACCCACGCAGGCACAGGGAGAACATGCAAACTCCAGGCAGGTGGTGCCGCGGATGAGATTCAAACCAGTGATCCTAGTACTGCCAGGCAGAAATGCTAACCATTAAGCCACTGTGCTGCCCATTTGCATTATTACCAAGGGATGATTCCTCCTGTATTAAATTGTATTGTAACTGTACTGTCTGCCCTCATGTTGTAAAGCACTGTGCAAACTGTTGGTGCTATATAAATCCTGTATAATAATAGTAATAATGTTAACCGCTTTCCCTCCACCCTATACCATAAATACTGCTACAGGGCGGCAGGGGTGCGCAAAACCACGTATAAATACACGTAATTTTGCATTTATGGGTAGGGGGCGTACGTGGGCCATACGCGCACCCTTACCCACGCCGCCATTCGCGGCCTCGGCTGTCAATCACCAGGTCCTGGCCAGTGATTGCCGAGTATTACCGATGGGGGAGAGATCTGTATGTAAACAATACAATTCTCTCCACTGTCAGCTCCAGCATGCTGCTTTGTATGGCTTACAGTGGAAAGCACACACACAGCCTCATAGTAAAACACGCACAGCACATAGTTAACCCTTTGATTGCCCTAGATATTAACCCCTTCCTGCGCAATGCCATTAGTACAGTATCAGTGCTTTTTATTAGCACTGATCACTGTATTGGGGTCACTGGGGATGTCAGTGACACCAAGTCAGTTCTCCCCCAGTGTCAGAATGCACGCCGCAGTCCCCCTATAAGTCGCTGATCACCACCATTACTAGTAAAAAAAAAATGAAAAATTCCAATATATATACACCGCCATTTGTAGTCACTATAACTTTCACATAAATCAATTAAAAATTTACATGTATTGGGATTTGTTTTTTTTAGCAACGTCATGTAGCAGAATACATTTTTCTCTAAATTTATGACAAAATTTTATTTTATACATTTTTTTATTGGACATGTTTAACAGCAAAAAGTCAAAAATATTGATTTTTTTTTCAAAATTGACATTTTTTTGTTTATAGCACAAAAAATAAACGCACAGGTGATCAAATACAACCAAAAGAAAGCTCCATTTGTGGGAAAAAAAGGATGTAAATTTAATTTGAGTGCAGTGTTGCATGACCGCGCAAGTGTAATGCTAGATTGTGCAGGGCCCTCGATCCCCTCATGTTTTGCATTGTTTTGTTATTGTTCTGTCACATGTTCTGTCCCCCTTTGTAATGTACAGCGCTGAGCGAACTATTGGCGCTTTATAAATACTGTATAATAATAATAATAATGCAGTGCCGTAAAAAAAATGGCCTGGTAAGGAAGGGGGGTAAATCCTCAGGAGGGCAAGTGGTTAAGACAGCAAAATTAATGGCCTTGGTGCCATTACAGAGGAGTCTGTGTTCGGTTCGATGTTAGTGGTCACTGCTGGGCCAAAACATTGGCAGGAGATTCCCTATACTGCAGCTGCACATATATAATGTGGTGGGGATGTTTGTGATATCATTGGCCTACCATGGCCACATGGACATTCTAGGTCAATGATATTGACCTAATGTGGCATTGTTCCCATAATAGGTCAGTGATGTCACAAGTATCCTCTGGGTATGTCATCTGTGGTGCAGGGAATTTCCCACCTGCAGCTTGTTGGCCAGCAATAGCAGCTATCTTCCAGGTTCAGAAAAAAACTGGGTTTGAACCAAACTCAAGTCTAAACCCAAGCTCATCACTAGGTGTTACCTCTGACTACGCTGCCCTAGGTCACTACAAGTATCCAGGCCTGGTGACCCCAGACATGGGGAATATCGGTCTAACCCTTTTATGTCTCAACAAAGCATGCCACCTTCTCTCCTCCACTGGTAGAACCAGTTGCGTCTGTGGTCCAGAACATTCCAGCGAGCAGAGAAATTGTTTAAATATGAGCCTGATGGAGTCTTTCCTGGAGAAGGGAGATAAGCCAAGTCTCAGATCTTTTACGGACCTCTTTAACACAAGTGGACACAGATGTCAGAGCAAGCAAAACAGAAACATCTGCCAAGTCCATCTCCATAAACCCGATTAACCCTAACTACTCATAAACCTAACAGCATAAACCCCGGTCCTCCATGTGCCCTGTCCTCATCTGGAAGGTGTATGCAGTGGAGAGGAATATCCATTGTTCTGGATGATGTGAATTCAGTACGTTCGCCATGTTTGTCTAAAAAAAGGTAATGTGATTTGTGCAATGCTCTGACTAATTTTACATAATGATGTTTTATTAAGTTCTTTATTTTTAGGGTTTAGTATTTCTGCATATGAAATAGTCAGGAACAAAGGTCATTCCCTTAGCCACGCCCAATATTTTAGGGGTCATTCATTTTTTCCTTGAGCAAAAAGATAAATAATAGCTAGACGTGCTTTTGTTACCATTCGTTTTTCCAATGAAAATTTCACTTTCGGAGATTTGGATATCTACAAATCTCCGAACAGACATAGTAACAAGAACAATTATAACAAAATTAACAAATGCATTCATATCATATGGCTAAATGGTTAGCACTTCCACCTGGCAGTACTAGGGTCATTGGTTTGAATCCCAACCACGGCACCACCTGCCTGGAGTTTGCATGTTCTCCCTGTGCCTGCGTGGGTTTCCCCCGGGTACTCCGGTTTCCTCCTACACTCCAAAGACATGCTGGTAGGTGAATTGGTTCCTGTCTAAATTGGCCCTAGTGTGTGTATGTATGAATGTGAGTTAGGGACCTTAGATTGTACACCTCTTGAGGGTTAGGGACTGATGTGAATGTACAATATATATGTAAAGCACTGCGTAAATTGACGGCGCTATATAAGTACCTGAAATAAATAAAAAATAAATATCATTCAGATGACGTCACAAAATGCGATACTAGTTTGGGCCCATGGGGAGAGGGTACTTATCAGAGTCCTCTCTTACATCAGGGTACCCATCAGAGTCCCTCCTGACATCGGAGTCTTTATCAGAGACTATCCTTACATGACAGGCCCCCTTACATCAGAGCCCTCTTATATTTATTTATTACAGGTACTTATATAGCACTGCCAATTTATGCAGCGCTTTACATATATATTGTACATTAACATCAGTCCCTAACCCTCAAGGGGTGTACAATCTAAGGTCCCTAACTTACATTCATACATACACATACTAGGGACAATTTAGACAGGAGCCAATTAACCTACCAGCACGTCTTTAGAGTGTGGGAGGAAAGCAGAGTACCCGGAGGAAACCCGCACAGGAAGAACATGCAAACTCCAGGCAGGTGGTGCCTTGGTTGGGATTCAAACCAACGACCCTAGTACTGCCAGGCAGAAGTGCTAACCATTTAGCCACTGTGCTGCCCTTATATCAGAGTCCCCTTACATTTTAGTCCCTCCTTACATGACAGTCACCATCCAAGTCCCTCCTTACATCAAGGTCACCATCAAAGTCCCCCTTATATCAGAATCTCCCTTACATGAGAGTACCCATCAGAGTCCTCCCTTACATCAGGGACTCCCCCATTACATTATGAACAACATCAGAGCCGCCTTATATCAGAGTCCCCAATCAAAGTCCCTCTTACATGTGAGTACCACCTTACATCAGGGTCCCTATCCATGTCAACTGTTACAGAGGGCCGGGTAAAATCTTGTAGACATTAGGAGACTCCCTGAGTTATACCATAAAATATCTTGATAACTATCCTCACCAAATTTGAAAATAATTGTGCGCAGTGTCTATCACATTGTCCGTCATCAGTGATTATTTGTGTGCCAAGAATGCTGTACTGTCATTTGTGATCATCAAATTTATTGAATCTCACAAAAATTGTTGCATGTATGAGATGATTGGTTATCTTTTTCTTTCTTCAGTTCGGTAATTTGTATCGTCATTTAGGGCGCACTTTTCATTCGCACTGCCCCATTCACATCACAACCTGCCTGCAGTCCGATTTCCCAAACACAAGTCCTACACAAACACACATACCCAGCAGGGTCATTTTTCAATGAAAGCCATTTATCTTATTGGTCCTTTTTTTGCCCTGTGGGATGTCCAAAGGAAACCCACCCCAAGCACAGGGAGAACGTACAGCCTTCACGCCTATAGCATCCTTGCTGGGAGTTGAACCCAGGACCCCGGTGCTACAATACCCATCATGAATAGGGGGGGCCATCTAACAATCTTCATTATTTTCCTTTTTACAGAAGGCGTTCAGCACTAGGGAGCGTCTAACAACGCCTGATTGATATTTGCATGGCCCTGGCGGTGGGCAGGAGGGAATTCTTGGGTGATAGATCACGCCACTTGCGTTGTTCCAGCGTGCAGACAAAGAATGCGATTAGTAAATTGATGGCAGGTGTGTAAGTCACTGGACACAATGGAAATCTTTATCGACCCATGGCAAGCGCAGGTGGGGGAGCCAGCAAAAGTTTGCTCACTTTTCTGCTTTCCCAGAATCCTGCTCTCCTTTCTCACAGAGCCTAGTGGAGCCTGGGAATTCTTCGCTCACACCCCCTGCTGCTAGAGGACACAATCATTTTTCATTCTGGCAGCTGAGAGCAATGAAGGAGGGAGGGGGGGGGGGACTGACCTGAGCTTTTCAAAAAGAAACACATTATTATGTCTGTTGGCCTTGTGATTGTGAAAGGGCTCGCTGGTTAACTCTTTCCAGCTTCGTGAATAAGGCAGCGCAGAGAGCAACGGTGTGCCGCAACCCGTACGAATCAGACATCGCCTCTCATTAGCGTGACGCAATAGGAGCAATGAAGGATGATTTCTGATTGGTTGTGATGTTGCATTATAGCTGGCTATTTATCTTCAAAGGAGACCCCTGGGGTTTGGGACCCGATGCATTAATAGCGTGTGCGAGGAAATATTTCCTGACGACCATTGTAACCACTCCTGGTTTATCTGCAAAGCTGGGTCCTAACATTACATATTTCTATGGACAACAAGAAATATTCTTTTTAGGCTTCATGTACACTGGGCATAAAAAATGCTGCTTATCTACTTCCCTACCAGGCCAGTTCTGACAGTTCTCTGCTACATGTAAAAATCACCTTTTTTTTTTTACAAAGAATTCCCAAGCATTATATATTATTGTAGCCTCCCTAGCGGTCTGATTATGGAATGGTGACCATTGTCACAAAGAAAGTGAGGGGAGATCCAACATCTTCCTACTGGGGACACCTGTATCGGGGACAACTGTCTAAGGACGTGTACGCATGTGCAGCAACTATTGCAGATCCTCTGAAAAGCAATCCGAAGTGGATCACTTTTCAGAGGGTGTTTGACAGGCAGTACAGAGGCGATATGTTGCCTTATCACCACTTATTTTCACCGTCAGTATGCTGACCCACAACTGGGTGCGACATGACCTCTTTCACTTGAATGGGATGCATTTAGCAGCAGTACCACCCGCTGAATACAACGTGCCATTTCATTTTTACTTTTGCATGTGTACAGCCTTAAATATAGGTGGGCTGATGGGGAATGGTAAAATCGCAGATCAAGTGCCTGCTTATAGTACCCTCTAGCCAACTTTGTAAACGAGCCCTCCATATGGGAGATTTCTTCTAACTTGGACAGGAAGTGAAGGGAGATTTCTCCAATGGTACACTGACAGGGGTTCTAACCCTTCTCTATCCAAAACTAAAAAAAAAATGAAAAATTGGGCTTTACATATACTTTAACCTCCCTAGCGGTCTGATTATGTCAGTATTTCTGTGCTCAAAGCGGTACATTTTTTTGCATGGAAATATGTATTTTTTTTATTGTAGACCTCTAATTCTTAGGAATAACTCACTGAAATCTGTCCGAACAAGAGTCTAGTAAATATCCCGGGTATTTTAAAACTTGAAACACGAAATCATAAATTATAATTTAATAAATAATCATAAAAATAATAATAAAAAATTTAATCAAAATGGAATCAAACCAAAAACACAGAAAGTTGAAATATAGCGCCAAGTTCGCACACCACTGAGCTTAGTCACAGAATCGTTTTCAGTGTCTGATGACGAATTTCCCCCACGAATCATTATCACTCAATTCTGCAAGTGGTTCTGATTTACTATCGCTGTTCTCTAGCTGGTCTAAAACTGCTTTTGACCTAAAAGGACCCTTTTTGGACGCCATGGACATTTCTCTGTTTCCAGGCAGAAAGAACAGTAAAAATGCAGGCAGGGCGCAGGACAAAGCACTCGGGACAAAATGTATGTGAAATGGTTTGATACAGGAATGTTATACTATGTGAATTTAGTGAATGTCACTTTTACAACTTTCAAATTTCCCGCCAGTTCTGTCCCCCGTATGTCCTGACGTCGCAGGGAACGGAACCCGGAAGACAGATGCCGGCATCGGCCGGAGGACATTACAGGGGACACTGCAGGAGGGACATCGCGGGAGCGCAGGACAAGGTAAGTGAAGAAGAGATCCTGGAGCAGCGCTGCATGGTATTCCAGAGTGTAGCTCGGGGTTACCGCTTGTGGTGCTGAAACTTTACCCCGAACTACACTCGGGAATACCGCCAGGGAGGTTAAGCAGAGGCCCTAGAGAATAAAATGGTGGGTTTTGCATTTTTTCTTTATGTCACACAATATTTGCACACCGTTTTTTTAATGCAAATTTTATTAAAATAAATTTAAGTACACGCAAACACGATATAATACCCATTTTTTTGGTAAAATATATAAGATGATGTTATGCCAAGTAAATAAATAACTAACATGTCAAGCTTTGAAAATGACATATGCCTATGGAACAGCGCCAAATTATGGCACCTAAAAAATCTCCAATAGGCAACGTTTTAAAAGCCTTTACTGGTTACCAGTTTAGAGTTCTACAGGAGGTCTGGTGCTAGGGTTCCCACCTCATCCCTTTAACTACTTGCCTTCTGGGCACTTTCACCCCTTCCTGCCCAGACCAATTTTCAGCTTTCACCACTGCCGCACTTTGAATGACAATTGCGCAGTCATGCAACACTGTACCCATATGAAATTTTTAGCATTTTTTTTAGACAGAGCTTTTTTTGGTGGTATTTAGTCACCTCTGGGTTTTTTTATTTTTTGCTAAACAAACCAAAAACAACTGAAAATTTTGAAAAAAACATTTTTCTTAGTTTCTGTTATAAAATTTTGTAAATAAGTAATTTGTCTGCTTCACTGATGTGCGCTAATGAGGCTGTAGCAATGGGCACTGACAGGCTGCACTGATGGGCACTGATAGGCAGCACTGATGGACACTGATGAGGAGGCACTGGCAGGTGGCACATATGGGCATTGACAGGCATCACTGATGGGCACTAAAAGGCAGCACTCATATATGGCACTGATAGACAGCACTGACTGGCACTGTTAGGTGGCACTGACTGTCACTGATAGGCAGCACTGACTGGCAGCTCAGATGGTCACTGATATGTGGCATTGATGTGCACTGGTAGGCACTGACTGGCAGCTCAGATGGTCACTGATATGTGGCATTGATGTGCACTGGTAGGCACTGATATGTGGCACTGATGGGCACTGACAGGTGGCATTGATGGACACTGACAGTTGGCACTGATGGGGCTACACTGATCATCAGTGCCCTGATGATCAGTGTACATATCCCCTCTGAGGAATACCAATTACCGGCTCTCCTCTCGAGCTGTCAGCGTGAGGAGAGGAATGCCGATAACTGACATTTCCTTATTTACATGCGATCAGCTGTGATTGGACACGCGTTTAGAGTGGGAGAACGTCATATGACGTCCTCCCAGAACGAGAGAACCACCACCTGCCTGTCATTTCCTTATATGGCGGGCGGGATGCAGCACGAGGAGGCAGGGGCGCTTTAAATTTTTTTTTTTTTTTTGCACTCTATTCTTTTAGCATTTTTATTGCTATGACAAGGGATGAACAACATCCCTTGTGATAGCATAGGCAGTGACAGGTTCTCATTACTGAGACATCTGGGGTCTATTGCACCCCAGATCTCTCCTCTGCCCTTAAAAGCATCTGATCAAACCCAGATCAGTTTAATCAGATGCTTTCACAAGCCAGTAATGGTTTCTTTACATCATGGCAATACCAGAAGTGAGAAAATTTACATCGAAATTCCAGTCCTTGGTCATCTCTTTGGTAAGCAGACGGAACTGCCAGCTGCAGTCCCAGGCTCCCTGGAGGTGGCAGGGGGGACCCCTCCCTCCGTATGTAAAAGCAATCCAGTGGCTATTTAGCTGCTGGGATTGCTTTTACGTTAAAGAGCATCGCCTGAATCAAAAAAGAGACTGGGATGATGCCTGCAGCTGCAGGAGTGCCGTTGATGCTGCTTTTTTCTGCTAGCAGTTCTGGCATTTTTTTCTGCTGTCTAGTGTGCATGGACCCTAATACATATTTCATTCATCAAGCCCTAAAGCAGGACTTTGACCACGCAAAACTGAACGAAAATTTCAAATCGTTGGTTTTTCCCATCATTAGTGTGCCAGCTGTAACACTCCATTTTCGTGTCGCAATCGAAAGTGCAATCCAATATGATGGATTTTTTTAGAAAGACAAAACAATTAATGGCACAGTTGTATGAGCTGTTTCAGTTTTTCATTCAACAGAACTTTCGGATTTTGACTCGTCTATAGCCTGACTATTATTATTATTATACAGGATTTATATAGCGCCGACAGTTTGCTCAGAACTTTACATATGGTGGGAGACAGTACAGTAACAATGCAATTCAATACAAGAGGGATTTGAGGGCCCTGCTCCTTGGAGCTTACAATCTAGGAGGGATGGGATAGTGGTACAAGAGGTAATAACTGTGGGGGATGGAGTGGTTGGAAGAGTAGAGGATTTCAGAATTAGCTGAGGGCGGGGTAGGCTTCCCTGAAGAGATCGGTTTTCAGACTGTGCCTAAAAGTGAGCAGAGTATGCAATAGTCTGATGGATTGGGGTAGGGAGTTCCAGAGGATGGGGGAGGCCCTGTAGAAGTCCTGGAGATGAGCATGGGAGGAGGAGACAAGGGAGCTAGGGAGTAGGAGGTCTTGTGAGGAGCGGAGAGTACGGTTTGGGTGATATTTGGAGACAAGATCTATGATGCACTAAGGCTAGGTTCACACTCGTGTTACCTGTGTCCTGCAAGAAGGCAACCTATTCATTTTGATGGACTCCCCTACCAACAGAAACACAGGAAAAGAAGTCCCTGAGGGCTAGTTCACACAAGATGCAGTTCAGTGCGCTTTTTGTTCTGTATCAAAAATGCATGCACAGTGTTTTCCATGTATTCCAATGGTCCTGGTTCACACTAGTGCAGTCAGTTCCAGTCACTTTCCGGTTCAGAAAAACAAAGTAGAACATGCTGCATATTTTTCTGCACAGAACCATACCAGAACATGGCAAACTGCATCAAAACTGCCCCAGAACTATGTGTGAACTGTAAGCAAAAACATATCTGGAATGCATCCGGAGTGCATTTTTGTAGTGTGAACTGACCCTTTTTTAAATCACACTGCACTGTGTCACATGGTGCTGTGGCACCATGCGGCTTGGCAAGCAAAAAAACATGGGTGTCGATATTTGGGGGTGCCACTAACCCAGCATCAAAAATGTATTATATTGCAGCTTACCAATCATTCGATGTGGCGGCTGCATTCGTTTCCCTTTTTAGGCTTTTTTTCCTCTGTTTTCATCTGGCCAGTAACAAACCTCCTATAATAGAGTGCCCCCACTCTGGATGAAGGAGCACAAGGGGTACTCTTGGACAGCAGCATTGTAAGTCTGGGGGAGGGGAGTGTTAGATATACTATCAGATTTAGATACACTAAAAAATGTAAGCAAAACTTTAGCTAATACTTTATAGCAGTTATAGCAAATTTTTTTCTTCCTTTTGGGATAAAGGTTTTACGTAAATAAACAAAAGTGATCACTGTAAGCATCCCTACCAGTATTAAATGTTTTATCTCATCCCTTTAACTGTAAGAGAGCTTGTTCTTTGGAAAAACAACAGACTTCCTGGCCAGATCACAGATGAAAATAGCCTAAAAAAAACCAAAACAAATGCAACCATCACACCCAAGAATTGGTAAGCCACAATATAATAAATGTTTGCTTTTGGGTTTAATACCGCTTTAAGAATTAATGAGCGGCTCGTTTGTCTATGGGTGCGATTTTTCATGTTCCCGACCCGCAAAAATGTGAACTGTACTGGTGGATTTTCGTCTGAGCATTTGTACAAAAAAAATGTTGTTAGTACATTCAATAATGCAAAGACTTAACAAATTAATGTTTCAAAAGTAATTAAAAATTTAGTTCTATTTTGGAATGAATGGAATTTCCCGGAGCAAAACCACATGCACTGTAAGAATATAGTTCATCCAGGAAAAAGTTTTCATCCTACTCCTTTGATTTTTCGTTTTTGTTTTTTTTTGTCTCACGATGGTCAAAAATGATCACCAATTGTGACCCCACTATTAAAAAAATACTTCTAAATTCTACATGTGTATGGCCAGCTTAAAGAGAAACTAAACTCTCTTATCCTTTACAGCCAAGGAAGCTGCCATCTTAACCTCTGTTTGACCTGCACCTGCCATGGTGTCGCTCATGAGATAAGTTATGACATTGGCCTTTTGATGGCTTGAATGTTCGGTGGAGACCACAAGCAACCGTAACAGTTATCATTAATGGCATGCTTTGAATGTAACTGTTTCGGGAAACTGTTAAATCGATGGGTATAGTTCCACTCAGGGGCAGAATGACCATTTGGAAACTCAGGCACTGCCTGAGGGCCTGGGGTCAGTAGGGGGCCCCAGGAGATGCCCCTGGTACCTTTTTCATAGGCTTTTTTGAGTTTGGGCAAGGACACAGGGGCCCCATGATCCCCTATTGCCCAGGGGCCCCATGAGTTGTCAGTCCACCCCTGGTTCCACTTTAAGATTTCAGGATACATTATTTATTTCAGGTACTTATATAGCGCTGTCAATTTACGCAGCACTTTACATATATATTGTACATTCACATCAGTCCCTAACCCTCAGGGGGCGTACAATCTAAGGTCCCTAACTCACATTCATATACAAGGGCCAATTTAGACAGGATCCAATTAACCTACCAGCATGTCTTTGGAGTGTGGAAGGAAACCGTAGTACCCGGAGGAAACCCACGCAGGCACAGGGAGAACATGCAAACTCCATGCAGGAGGTGCCGTGGCTAGAATTTGAACCAACGACCCGAGTACTGCCAGGGGGAAGTGCTAACCATTTAGCCACTGTGCTGCCCACAAGATCACTCAATCCCCCATCCATGCTAAACAACATGGATGGACGACTTTAAAGGATCAGAAGTGTTGAAGCGCTCAATAGGTCTACGTGCGCTACTGCCCTAAATGATCAAATCAAAAATGGAAAGAAGCTACAGCAATGTCTCAGAAAGTGAATATTTTTTTCTGCTGGGATTAATTGAGGAAATGTCCTTGTGGTTGATCAAAAAAAACACCATTTTACATCTCTAATTGCTTTGCAATTTTGATAGATAAATAGAATAAAAAATGTAATCACTTCTCCTTTGTATGGCCAGCTTTACAGTCTTGTACTGAGAAAATAAAATGTATTTTTAAAAAATCCCATGCTTGATCTGGAGGTTTATTCAAGGGAATATGAAGATTGCTGACCTCCTACAAATGCTTTTTACCTGGCTGTCTCTGGCTTTAGCGAGTCACTGATAAAGAACAAGCATGTAGATTATAAATTCAGAGGGAAGTCAGAGTAGAAACAGCCAGGTAACTAAGCATTTCTAGAAGGAGATCACCAATGTCAACTTGTACACCAGTGCTGGGGCACCCAAGGTGAATAGTCAAAGTTACGTCTCCACACCCACCTATGTACGGTGAACTACTATAGTACCTTGAAAGATACATTGTATCTTTCTCTCTTTGCAGGGGAGAAAAACATCAAACAAAATATAAAAAATAAAAAAAAATAAAAAAAAAATAACTAGATCAAGGTATGATCTAGGACAGTGCCACGGTTAGTGTTAGGGTCAAAGGTCAGGGATAAAGTTGGGGTCAGTATATTCTGGGTAGGATTTCTTTTATTTAAAAAGCATTTTTTAAATTAGTATTAGTGTCGGTTTGTATCAATGTCAGTGTGTTTAAGTCCCCAGTCTTGTCGATCGGACTTTGAAATTGTGCGACTTGCACTGAAGTCACACGATTTCAAAGTTGGATGTCATTCCAACTTGAGGTGTAACTTACAAGACATCTGTGGCTTGCAGGACATAGGTGTCTATGCAAGTCGCACCTGAAGTAGTGCATGCACTACTTTAGAAATCGGTGTGGCTCCGGTGTGACCGCTTTAATTGCGGACAATAGGGTGCGACTTGCCATGCGATTTGAAACTCGCATGGCATGGCAAATCTCATGGCAAGTCGCACCTGGTATGACAGGGCACTTAGGTAGGAATAAAAAAAAACAAAATGCACACCATTGTTTTTGGGCCCTACTACAGGTACAAACAACAAATAACACACATATGTGGTATTGCTGTGATCATCAGAAGCAGGGAAATTTATTTTGGGATGTTCTTTGGTGGTAGGTTATGGTAAAGGCAAGAAATATACAGCTAAACTTAAAATTAAATTAAATTTTTTTAAAAAATTTTTTATATTTTGAGCCAGTTTGCCTTTCAGGCAATATGCATTACCATTCAACACCTAAAGAAAGCTCAATTTGCAATTTGTCCTGGAAAAAACAAGTATAATCCACCTGGATACACAAAGTAGTTGCAATATGTACAGTTTTGCTAACACATGTCAAAGTTGCAAAATTGTGTTCAGGCATTAACATTTGTTTTCCCCCTCGTCACAAAAAGGTTAACACACACAATAAATACACTATAGTAATTAAAGAGTGTGTTTATACAAAAGAGGGGGATATGAAGAAGAAATGGGATTTGGGAGTTGAACGAAGGATGGTACCTCCAAGACAACTTAGAGCTAAGTGAAGATGCAGAACATCCATTGTGAAGGCCTGGTATGCAAGAATCCCACAAGACACAATGAAGGAAGACCAGTGTATCCATGGAGTCCTTATGCTGTGGGCCCAGCCCTGCTCAGAGGCCTGCAAATGCCTGTGACAGCCTGATCCTATCAGTGGCTTGTGCAAAAATGTTTTTCTTGCTCTCCTACCAATGTTGCTAAGCAAATCCATTGAGCCCTGAATGTCACAGTTGTCCATTTGCCTGGGACGTCCGCACTCAAAGAATTGGCTCCCGGCCCAGCCCCCCTCTCTCATCGGCTTGGTCATAGACATTGTCCATGCTCTGGAGGGTTCACAGCCTTTGTCTGCTCCAAGAAAATGTTTGTTTAGGCTCCTCAAGTGACTTAGCTCATTATGAAGTGACAGAACAAGTAAATGGTTCCTGCAGAGGTTTAATACGGTGATTAATAAGTGTGAGTGGACAAGGCCTGTTCATCTCTAACTGTGGAAACTCAACATTCAGGGGGCACTTGTTGCCGAGCAGAACACAAATGCCATAAATTGCAAGAGGTTTGGATGAAAACCAACTCAACCTCTTCAATAAACAGAGTATATGAAAGGTCTCCAAAACATTGCTGCACCCGTATAACAACTGGAAAAATTTGAGGATGGCTTTCTGCACAGTCTATTATTCCCCATTATCAGCCATGTTAGGGTAACTGAGGCTTACATTTGACTGTCTACTGTGTTTTTCCATAGGATTACTGGATGGGAACCTTAAAGCCCCTTTCACACTCAGTATGTTTTTGACTCCTAATTAGAATTATCAAAACCAACTACAATGGGAGGCTGGAATTAGATGTATGTCCGACCCTTTACATCTGGGTCTGTTCATGTTTGTAAGACCAAACACAATAAATTGTGATTTTGAGGAATGAAATGGATGTCCAGCTGCCCATAGGGATTACATGGGCCAATATTTTTCCTCATCACAAGGTAGGAGAAAAATGGAGGTGCTCTAAATGCGGCCCCTAGACACTTTCAGAGGGCTGCAAAATAGCAGTGCATTTTTGTGTATTGCGTTGAGTCAGATTAGGAAGCCCATTAAAAATGATTGGCCTACAACACACCTCAACACCCAAAAACTTTGTTCCTGCTGCATTTTTTGCAGTATATCACAATGCACACTGAAGATGTTGCAGTGCAGTCAATGACCACAATAATAGTGACTGACAGTGGAGTAAGTGGACTCAATAATAAACCCCAGCATTGGTGTCAATGGAGGCAATAATAATGCCCAGCATTGGTGTCAGTGGATGTAATAATACCACTGTACATTGATGTAAATGGATGCAATAATAATCTCCAGCACTGATGTCAGTAAGGGTGCAATAATAGCCCCCAACAATGGTACCAGTGGAAGCAAAAATAACCCCCAAGATTTATTGTCATGAGATGCAGTATTAACCTCCAGCATTGATGTCAGTGAGTGCAATAATAACTCCCAACATTGGTGTTGGTGAGTGCAATAATAACTCCCAACATTGATGTCGGTGAGTGCAATAATAACTCCCAACATTGGTGTCGGTAAGTGCAATAATAACTCCTAACATTGGTGTCGGTGAGTGCAATAATAACTCCCAACATTGGTGTCGGTGAGTGCAATAATAACTCCTAACATTGGTGTCGGTGAGTGCAATAATAACTAACATTGGTGTCGGTGAGTGCAATAATAATTCCCATCATTGGTGTTGGTGAGTGCAATAATAACTCCTAACATTGATGTCGGTGAGTGCAATAATAACTCCTAACATTGGTGTCGGTGAGTGCAATAATAACTCCCAACATTGGTGTCGGTGAGTGCAATAATAACTCCTAACATTGGTGTCGGTGAGTGCAATAATAACTCCTAACATTGGTGTCGGTGAGTGCAATAATAACTCCTAACATTGGTGTCGGTGAGTGCAATAATAACTCCCAACACTGGTGTCGGTGAGTGCAATAATAACTCCTAACATTGGTGTCGGTGAGTGCAATAATAACTCCTAACATTGGTGTCGGTGAGTGCAATAATAACTCCCAACATTGGTGTCGGTGAGTGCAATAATAACTCCTAACATTGGTGTCGGTGAGTGCAATAATAACTCCTAACATTGGTGTCGGTGAGTGCAATAATAATTCCCAACATTGGTGTCGGTGAGTGCAATAATAACTCCCAACACTGGTGTCGGTGAGTGCAATAATAACCCTCTGCATTGATTTTAGTGAGTGCAATAATAATCCTCAACGTTTGCGTCAGTGGACACAAAAATAACCCCTGATGTCAGTGGACACAATAATATACCCCAGCGTTGGTGTTCCTGGACACTATAATAGCCCCAGTACTGGTGTCAATACTATTAACCCTGCCCCCACATTGGTGGCCACTAGCAGTGAAATTGAATCCCCCACCCTCTGCATTAGTAGCCAGTAGCAGTGAAATTCCCTCTGTACTGGTTGCCAGTGGCAGTGAAAGCTAAACCGAAAGACTTTTTTACAGAAAGAGCTGTAAACATGAGAAGTAGACATCTACAGGCCGTAGTTCTAGCCAATTTTGTAGATTATTTTTTAAAATGCTGTTTTAGGGAACATGAGCATTGTTCATTGGAGCATGGTGCATGTTGGACCACTAGGGATTTGCAACAGCCTGACTGGCGAACAATAATAAAACTGATTTCAATAGAGCTTTAAAGAGGAAACAAATTCTGCAAGCTGATATAAAGGCAGGCAGAGGACATAGGATGACGCAGTCTTACTGTTTCTGAGAATTTTTACAAAAGTATCCGAAACAATTGAGTACTGTCTGTGATACTTTTTTTATTTGCACTAACATACAAAAGTATGTCTCAGTATACAAAAGTATCCAAATCCTCTTTAAAAATTTGAGAGACATTAAACCCGTCTTATTTGCTGACTGCTAGGATGTATTCTGGTCAACTTTGGGGGTTTTTTTTGTGCACTTAAAGTTGAAGAATATCCTAACTATAACTATCCTAAAAATGGTCCCTCCCCCCTCTTCCTACCTGTTCTGCCTAGCCTGTATAAAAGGATCTGTGTACTTACCTATTTTTAATCTGCAGCAGTCTGGTCACGTGATCCTGCAGCTTTGACTTTTTTTATGTTAGTAAGGGGCTGCTGCAGGGGAGAGGAGGAAGGGATGGCAACCGTTGGGCCATTGGAGCCTATGGGTGATGTCATGGCTCCTGAAATTCACAGCTGTTGTGTAGAGCTTCCTGACACAGGGAAGCCAGAGCTGCAAAGTCATGTGTTGGGAGAGAAGTCAATAACAAATAGGTAAGTACACAGATCTTTTTTCACAGGGTAGGCAGGATAGGTTAGATAGGAGGAGGGGGAAAGGAACATTTTTAAGAATAAAGTTAGGCTTTTCTTCCACTTTAAAGTGTAACTTAAACCAGTGTTTCTCAACCCTTTTTCAGTCAAGGCGTCCTTTAAAGTTATGAACAATCTTGAGGCACCCTTTAAAATTACAGGCAGTCTCAAGGCACCCCATTCTAAAATGTAAAAAAACTATTCTGAAGGTTTTACCGAATGCAGCAACACCCACACATGTAGGACACCTAATTTTAGAGGGAATTTATTCTTCCAAAGCAAATACACTTGCACACTGATACTGAATAATATTCCAATGCTTCCCTTCTCCCACAATTTCTCTCTACCACTAAGCTAATGTGACCCCATTACTGACAGAGAGGGGCAGGGGAGGGTCAAACAAGGATGCCGTGCAGGCGACCAACATCCTCCATATCAACTGATGGCGTCATTGGTTATTAGGACACCAGCAGCTGAATGGTGCCTAATGAAAGCGTATGGTTTTGTATACCTAAAAGGCCGGCTTGATCCACCTACTGGCTTGTATACAATTTTTGGGCAATTTTTAGGCATTTTGCCAAGGCACCCCTTAAGAAACTTCAAGGCACCCTGGCTGAAAAAGTCTGATTTAAACTTTATCTTGTGGGCTTGCCAACCCCTGCTACAAGTCTAACTGTCCCAGATCCATCAAAATATTTTTGACTGGCTTGCACAAATGGCCATGACTAAGGCCTGAATGGCCAAAATGTGTTGGAGATCTTTGTGGCTGTATTTCACTGTCCTACAATAAAGAATAACTGCTTTGTTGATCTATATATTGATGTTCTGGCCTTTCTTTGTAGATCCAGTTGTCGCATGCATTCTGCACTTCCATTCCTTTCTATATACTTCTTGATGTGGCCTTGTCTCATAAAGGTCTCTCCGTTACTGAGGACTAGCCATCCCATTCATGTCAATTGGGTCTCAGCAGCTCTACCGACACAGCTGATGCTCCCAATTTCGATGTGGTTGTGAGTCCATAATGAGGACACCGTGCTTCCCACGTGGACATCCCACATCTGACACAGGTGTCTAATGGAGCGTTAGATCAGGTGTTTGCAGGAACCACCAACCTATTTCTGATGTTGGAGTGCACACCTCTCTCCCAAGATTCCTTCTGCTTTACAAAGGGAGACCAGAGCTGCAAGATCAAGCGAGCGGATTGGATCAGATAAAAAATAGGTAAGTACCCAGATCTTTTTTATACAAGGTAAGCAGAATAGGTAAGGTAGGAGGAGGGGGTAGACAACATTTTTAAAGATAGTTAGGCTTTTCTTCAACTTTAAAGTGTAAATTAAACTTTATCTGGTGGGCTTATCAACCCCGGCTACAAGTCTAACCATCCCCGGCTACAAGTCTAACTGTCCCTGATCCAGCAAAATATTGTTGACTGGATTGCACAACTGCTTGTCCAACTAGTGGGCTTATCATTACATCAGTGCAGGTCTCTGCATTACTGGAGGTAAGAAGGAGAGAAGTGCCTCTAAGTGCAGTATTGACAAAATGTATTTAGCAACCAATGTAAAACCACTCACTTTGTGTAAGATAAAGAAGGCTCAAATGGGTAAAATGGATCGCTGTGTCCTTGCTGTACTGGCCGCGTCCGCACTGAGGAGACTATGGATATGAAGGATTGCCTGCCGGCACGTGAAGTTTCTAAAGATGGCGTCTAGAGCGCACCTTGGAGCGCGGCGTTGGCATCAGCGTGATGATGTATGAGGACCAGCATGCAATGTGACACATTTCAAAGAATGCGCTGAACCACTAAGGGCGGAAGTGCGCTCCCATATCAAGCTGCACAGCACAGCTATCCTAATCAGTGTGCTTACAGTGAAGCACACTCCCCCGCCCCCTAGTAAAATACCCCTACACACAGTTAACCCTTTGATCGCCCCTCACATTAACCCTGCCCAGTGTCAGTGCTGTTTTTTTAGCACTGATCACTGTATTGGTATCACTGGGAATGTCAGTGACACCAAGTTAGTTCCCCCACAGTGTCAGAATTCCCGCCGCAGTCTTGTTAAACGTCGCTGATCACCGCCATTACTAGTAGGGGAAAAAAATCCCATTATCTATACCGCCATTTGTAAACGTTATAACTTTCACCTAAACCAATTAATTTACATGTATTGGGATTTTCTTTTAGCAAGGACATGTAGCAGAATACATTTTGGCCTAAATTTATAATGAAATTTGATTTTTTTTACTGGACATGTTTAGTCGCAAAAAGTCCAAAATATAGTTTTTCTCTCAAAATTGTCGGTATTTTTTTGCTTATAGCGCAAAAATAAAAAATGCACAGGCAATCAAATACCACCGAAAAAAGCTCAATTCATGGGAAAAAAGGACTTAAATTTAATTTGGGTGCAGCGTTGCATGACCGCGCAATTGTCAGTTAAAATAAAGCAGTGCCATAACCAGAGGCGGACTGACCTATTGGAAACTCGGGCACTGCCCGAGGGCCCGGGGTCAGTAGGGGGCCCCATGAGATGCCCCTGGTACCTTTTTCATAGGCTTTTTTGAGTTTGGGCAAGGACACAGGGGCCCCATGCTCCCCTATTGCCCGGGGGCCCCATGAGTTGTCAATCCACCCCTGGCCGTAAAGCAAAAAATGGCCTGGTCAGGAAGGGAGGTAAATCCTCAAGAGGCCAAGTGGTTAAAGCAGTATAAAAATCAAAAGCAAACATTTATTATATTGCAGATTACCAATTCTTAGATGTGATAGCTGCATTAGTTTTTTTGGGGGGGCTTTTTTTCTTCTATTTTTATTTGGTGAATCAGAACAGAAAAAGTTCTTGTTCAACAGAAAAAGCTGTCTTGCAGTTACAAAGTTGAGCCAAACCACTTAACACTGGCAGGGGTACTTACAATGATCGGTTTTATTTATTTGGGTAAAACCTTTATCCTAAAAGGTAAAAAAAAAAATCCCATTATCTATACCGCCATTTGTAAACGCTATAACTTTCACCTAAACCAATTAATTTACACGTATTGGGATTTTTTTTAGCAAGGACATGTAGCAGAATACATTTTGGCCTAAATTTATAATGAAATTAGATTTTTTTTTTTACTGGACATGTTTAGTAGCAAAAAATCAAAAATATAGTTTTTCTGTCAAAATTGTCAGTATTTTTTTGCTTATAGCACAAAAATAAAAAATGCACAGGCGATCAAATACCACGAAAAGAAAGCTCAATTCATGGGAAAAAGGACTTAAATTTCATTTGGGTGCAGCGTTGCATGACCGCGCAATTGTCAGTTAAAATAAAGCAGTGCTATAACCAGGGGCGGACTGACCATTTGGAAACTCAGGCACTGCCCGAGGGCCCGGGGTCAGTAGGGGGCCCCACGAGATGCCCCTGGTACCTTTTTCATAGGCTTTTTTTAATTTGGGCAAGGACACAGGAGCCCCATGCTCCCCTATTGCCTGGGGGCCCTATGAGTTGTCAGTCCACCCCTGGCCGTAAAGCAAAAAATGGCCTGGTCAGGAAGGGAGGTAAATCCTCAAGAGGCCAAGTGGTTAAAGCAGTATAAAAATCAAAAGCAAACATTTATTATATTGCAGATTACCAATTCTTAGATATGATAGCTGCATTAGCTTTTTTGGGGTTTTTTTTTTTCTTCTATTTTTATTTGGTGATTCAGAACAGAAAAAGCTCTTGTTCAACAGAAAAAGCTGTCTTGCAGTTACAAAGTTGAGCCAAACCACTTAACACTGGCAGGGGTACTTACAGTGATCGGTTTTATTTATTTGGGTAAAACCTTTATCCTAAAAGGTAAAAAAAAAACTGTTGCCATAACTGATTATAGAGTGTTAGCTGGCGTTTGGCTTCGATATGTTAGTGTATTTCAATCTGCTAGTCCATCTAACACTCTCCTCCCCTCAAACTAACAATGCTGCTGTCCAAAGGTGCCCCCTGTGCTCCTTGATCCAGAGTGGGGCACTCTAATACAAGAGGCGTGTTACTGGCCAGATCACCAGATCACTAAGCCTAAAAAAGAAAACGAATGCAGCCACCAAATCTAATGATTGGCAAGCTTCAATATACTACAGTTTTGGGTTTGGGTTTATTACCACTTTATGTATTCAGCTGCAAAATGATCCATTGACTTGGACATTAATGGGGCAAGAGCCACAAAAACTCTAGTCGGACATCCCTGATCCAAGCGGTAAATGATGTTTATTCATTCACCCAGCTACCGGGCACCCAGCTACCACCTCTGGTCACCCAACACCCGGACCACCCAGCGAATCGAGACGTCGCCCAGCGAATCGAGACGTCGCCCAGCGAATCTCCCGGACCCGGACCACCCAGCGAATCTCCAGTCACCGAGCCGCCAGCATCACCAGACGCCTTGCCTGCCAACGCCCCCCAACATCGCACCCTACGTCCCCTCCACTCGCCGATCCACCAGACCCACTGATGCCCCCTCGGACGCCAGCATACTGCACCCACAGATTGCAGCCAGCCAGCTGCTGGACTCTACTCCCACTCTCCCCCTACAGAAGGACTCTAGTGGACTCCTCCACGGTGATATAGACTCTCCACATCACCTCGCCCTGACCCGTATCCCTTCACCTCCCCTGACCCGAACAGCACTGCACTCACCCCAGCATGCCACCTGCACTTCTCCTCCTCGTTTTCCTCTCCTCCATCCCAAAAATCGCCTCCCTCTACCCGCCCACCCCCCCAAAACGGCTCTACATTGCCCCTTCACTTCTGCCCTCTCCCCACTACGGCACTCACCACCTCCTCCTGGTACTCCACTCCTCGGTCGACCCACGTGCCACCACTACCAGACCCACACGCTCCTGCACCTCCCATTCCCATGCCACCCTCCTCACCCTTCTCCTTCTCCTATCCGCTGGGGACATCTCCCCGAACCCTGGCCCCTCACCACCTCTCCCCCCCTCCAGGGACCCCCCTGCTCCCGCCAGCCGCCGCAACCCCCTCAACCTCATACCTGTGCACCTCCTCCCCACATCCATCCCCCCTCTCTCGGTTGCACTTCTGAACGCCCGCTCGGTTTGCAACAAACTAACTGCCATCCATGACCTCTTTATCTCCCGCTCCCTCAACCTCCTAGCCATCACTGAAACCTGGGTACAGGCCACCGACTCTACCTCCGCTGCGGCACTCTCTCATGGAGGTCTCATCTGGTCCCATTCACCAAGACTGAGCGGTCACAAAGGTGGTGGTGTCGGCCTGCTCCTATCACCGCTGAGCACCTTCCAGGTCCTCCCTAACCCCCCCTCCCTAACCTTCTCCTCCTTCGAGGCTCACTGCATCCGGCTCTTCTCACCCACCCCCTTAAGGATCGCAGTGATCTACAGGCCCCCCGGATCCATAGCCCGCTTCCTGGATGACTTCGCCGCCTGGCTTCCCTTCTTCCTCTCCTCTGAACTACCGACCATCATCCTCGGGGACTTCAACATCCCCATCAACGACAACACCCCAGCTACCTCTCGACTCCTCCACTTAACCACCTCCTTCGCGCTCACACAACACACTCAATCCTCCACCCACATCAATGGGAACACCCTGGACCTCGTCTTCTCCCACCTCTGTACCCTTAACCACTTCACTAACACCCCCTTCCCTCTCTCCGACCACCACCTCCTCACGTTCTCCATCTCCCCTTCCCCTAACTCCCCCCCCCCAGTGCGCCAAACCATCACCAGCCGCAACCTCCGCAACCTGCACCCGGCCCCCCTCCACTCGGCTGCCGACCGCTTGCACGACCGCATCCTTCCACTGTCATGTCCTGACCTAGCCACCACCGCGTACAACGACTCACTATCAGCCACCCTAGACTCTCTGGCACCCCTAACCACACGCAACATCAAACCCAGACCGCTCCAACCATGGCAGAACGACCACACTAAATGCCTCAAACGTCGCAGTCGTGCGCTGGAGAGACTATGGCGCAAAACCAGGTCCCCTCATGCATTCTCCCTCTACAAATCTGCCTTCCTCACCTACACCTCCTCCCTCCACGCCGCCAAGCAGGCCTACTTCGTTGACCTGATCAACACCCTCTCTAACCGCCCTCGCCGACTCTTCTCCACCTTCAACTCCCTGCTCTCTCCCCCCCCTCCTCCACTCAGTACCTCACTTACCGCCCACGAGATTGCCACTCATCTCCATAGCAAGATTGACGCAATCCGCAAGGACATAGTCAACTTGCAGTCTACCTCCCCATCTAGCCTCCCCCCTTCCATCACCCTCTCATCTCTCCCCTCCTCTGACCTTGCAACGGCACTGCCCCCCACCACACCCAAGGCCCTGCCTACCGTAACCCCCCCATCACTGCACTCCTTCAGCCCTACTACCACTGAGGAAGTCACCAGAGTCTTCTCAGAAGCCCGCCTCACTACCTGCCCCCTGGACCCTATCCCCTCTCAACTCCTCCGGTCACCCCCCTCTTCCCTCATCCGCTCCCTTACCCACATCTTCAATCTCTCCCTCGCTACTGGCGTCTTCCCCTCCCCCCTAAAACATGCGCACATCACCCCCATACTCAAAAAGCCCTCCCTGGACTCCACTGACCTCAACAACCTCAGACCAATTTCCCTACTGCCACTCACGTCCAAGCTCCTTGAGCGCTTGGTCTACGATCGCCTAAGCGCCCACCTAACTGACAACAACCTCCTTGACCCACTACAGTCCGGCTTCCGTCCCCTACACTCCACCGAAACTGCCCTCCTCAAAATCACCAACGATCTACTAACCGCCAAAGCCAAAGGCGACTACTCTGTCCTCCTTCTCCTAGACCTCTCTGCGGCCTTTGACACAGTCGACCACCCCCTCCTCCTTAATAAACTACTCTCCCTTGGCATCAGAGACACCGCTCTCTCCTGGTTCTCCTCCTACCTATCCCAACGCTCCTTCAGCGTTTGCTACAACGGCGCCACCTCCTCTTCCCTCCCCCTCTCTGTTGGGGTCCCCCAGGGCTCTGTCCTTGGACCCCTTCTCTTCTCCATCTACACCTCCTCCCTTGGCAAACTCATACACTCCCACGGCTTCAACTACCACCTCTATGCTGATGATACTCAAATCTACCTATCCACCCCTCACCTCACCCCCACATTCTCCGCCCGCATCACTCACCTCCTAAACGACATCTCTGACTGGATGTCGCTCCATTTCCTCAAACTCAACCTCTCCAAAACCGAGCTTCTCGTCTTTCCCCCTTCCCGTGCCCCCCCCCCCATCCTTTCCATCACTACCAACAACACCACCATCAATCCCGCCCCGCAAGCCAAGGTCCTTGGCGTCATTCTGGACTCAAACCTTTCCTTTCAACCTCATATCAAATCTCTCACAAACTCATGCAGGCTCCACCTCCGGAACATCTCCAAGATACGCTCCTTCCTTACCCCAGACACCACTAAACTACTCGTTCACTCCCTGATTATCTCACGCCTTGACTACTGCAACTCCCTCCTCACCGGCCTACCCCAGTGCAAACTCACCCCGCTTCAGACCATCCTGAACTCAGCTGCCAGACTCATCCACCTCACCAGCCGCTCCACCTCTGCCACCCCCCTCTGCCTCTCCCTCCACTGGCTCCCCATTGCCCAACGCATTAAATTCAAACTGCTCACTCTGACCTATAAAGCCATTCACAACACTGCCCCTAACTACCTCACCGACCTGATTCCCAGATACCACCCTACCCGTACCCTTCGCTCTTCACAGGACCTCCTTCTATCTTGCTCCCTGGTCTCCTCCTCACACGCACGTCTGCAAGACTTCTCCAGGTCCTCCCCCATCCTCTGGAACTCACTACCCCAACCCATCAGACTGTCACCTTCCCTCCTCACCTTCAGGCGCTCCCTGAAAACCCACCTCTTCAGGGAAGCCTACCCCACCCTCACCTAACAGCCGCTGCCCTTCCCTCCTCCTTCCACTCCATCCCCCACAGCCATTTCCTCCTGTACCTCTACCCCCTCCCTCCTAGATTGTAAGCTCGAAAGAGTAGGGCCCTCTTACCCCTTGTGTGCTGTTTGATGTTACTGTACTGTTTCATGTATTGTCCCCCCTCTATTGTACAGCGCTGAGCAAACCCTTTGGCGCTATATAAACTCGATAAATAAATAAATAAATAAATAAATTGCACTTAGCTAAACAGGAGCAGGCCACTCTGACTCATTCATTTAGATAATGTTGGTGGGTTTGCAGCAGCGTGACCCCTCTAAGCAGCAAACTCCTACCAGCAGCCCTCAGTGTCAGGACTCACGGCTGCTGTGGTGGGTCCCTACTCAGAGGCTGTTCAGGGAGCTCATAAAATTTAAAGATGAAAGCAGAAACAGACAGGGAAAGCCATGGGTCAGCCAATCCACCCCGCCTTCTATTTCAGCTACAACTTCAAGACACCTCATTAAACACAAGAGCCTCCAATAGACAACACACAACAGAGGAAACACACAACAGAGAGCCATTCACAGCTACACGGCCATTGTCCTCCATTCATATAAGCCCCTAGCTTCCTTCACTGGCCTGAGCCGGCTCCTATGACCGAAATGTATAGGACGCATTACAGAACATGCATACAGCTTTAAAGAAGGCCTCTACCCACCTAATCAGGAAAACTGATGATGCGGTGGTCACTGCATGCACATCAGCAAACACCACACAATCCATTTCTTAGAATAAAAAATGTTGGTAAAATGTGTTTTTTAATTCTTCTTCCAAGTGTCCCCAAGGCAGTGTTGACAAGGCCCCAGCTGCACAAGTGTACCCTGGGAAGGCTACATCACCATTGCTTTCCAGGGAAACCTTGCCTGATCTCATGCATCTGCCATAAGAGATCGGGATGGCTTGTTATTGAAGAATAACAAGTCACCCCAGATCTCCCATGTCACATGAGATCTGGTGTATGAGCCAAATGTAACCTGGAGCAGCTTAGTATTGAACAATACTCTGCGTTAGATCATGTATGACATATGTTCCAAATTTTGTACAGCAAGATCAGGAGCAGTGTCATTGGTGGGCTGGTGAAGAACAAGGAAGAAGAAACCAGCCACTGATGATGTCATTTTTGCAAATGGCAGTGTGAGGGGGAAGAATGGTGCATTAGTGTAGGGGCAACAACGAAAGAGGAGGCAAGATTTGAGATTTTTATGCTTATTTTATATATGAGGTGTGACAATTTAATACCTGGAATGTGCTGTAAACAAAGTGTTTTTGCAGGAGCATTGTCGTGGTGGAAAATCCACTTACCAGGCCAGAGTTCCATTCTTTTTCTCCAGATTCCAGTAATATTTTCAGAATTTTTAAGTAGCAGTGTTGGTTGACTTTTGTACTATGTTCTATGAATTCGTAGTCAACTATTCCCTGGTGATCAGAAAAGCACACCAGCATGAGTGTATGAGAATTTGCTCTCCGTCCACATTTGCATTCATCCTTTCCATTTTTGGCGGCCATTTCTTGTATCATCGTGGACATCTTCCTGTCCCTCCTTAAACTGCCTATGCCATTCAGAAACACTTGATTTAATCATGGAATGTTCACCATAAGGCTGTCCAGGGCTTTTTTTCAGCGGGAAATTGGGGAACGCAGTTCCGGCACCTTAGCACTGAATGTATGTAACGGCAAGGGGTTCTGGGATGTTCAGGAGGGTCTATTGATGCTGGCTGCTAGGAGATCTATTGTTGCTGGGGGGTCTCTTGATGAGGGAGGTGTCTATAGTTGCTGAAAGGTGATTTGTTGCTGGGAGGGATCTACTGTTGAGGGAGGAGTCTGTTGTTGCTGGCTGTTGGGAGATCTATTGTTTCTGGAGCGATTCTATTGTTGCTGTGGGGTATTTTGTTCCTTGAGGTGCTTTTGTTGCTGGCAGCAGGGGATCTATTTTACGGCTTTTTATGTTTTCTTTAGCAAATTCTATACAAATTACTTAACACCACAAAATTATACTTGGTTCTGTATTCACTAAAAGGGGTGGTACTGATAGGTGGTGGAACCAAAGGATGGTGCTCATACATGGGGTAGGGGACAGAGATAAGGGGTGACTCAAAAGGGGGGAGTTCCTGCATCTATTCTCTGAGAAAAAAAGCCCTGAGGCTGTCACTTGCATTTTTGCCAATTTTCACAAAAAATTTGATGTTTAATCTGCTGCTCCAGATTCCTGTCACTCATTTTGTGCCAACGGAGCACCGCACACACACGTTATATCTTCTACTACTCCGTAAAGCCCAAGTCAACAGGTCCGTGACCCAGGAGAGTACAAGGTAGAACATGTCAGAACACACTTGAGTGTGAATGGTTGTGTGACTCATTACCATAGTGCTATGCCGCCTGCATTCCGGGAATAAAATTGTCACACCTTATACGTTTTTTACCCCACCCTCACCTAACGGCCATTCTCCCTCTTTCCTCCCACCCCTCATTCCCCTCAGCCACTTCCTACTGTACCTTTACCCCCTCCCACCTAGATTGTAAGCTCGAAAGAGTAGGGCCCTCTTACCCCTCGTACGTTGTTTGTTGTTGTTGTACTGTGCCATGTATTGTCCCCCCCTCTATTGTACAGCGCTGAGCAAACCCTTTGGCGCTATATAAACTCGAAGTAATAATAATAATAATATCTATATATAAATATATATATATACAGGGGCGGACTGACCATTTGGAAACTCGGGCACTGCCCGGGGGCCCAGGGTCAGTAGGGGGCTCCATCAGATGCCCCTGGTACCTTTTTCATTGGCTTTTTTGAGTTTGGGCAAGGACACAGGGGCCCCATGATCCCCTATTGAGGGCCCGGGGTCAGTAGGGGGCCCTATGAGATGCCCCTGGTACCTTTTTCATAGGCTTTTTTGAGTTTGGGCAAGGACACAGGGGCCCCATGATCCCCTATTGCCCGGGGGCCCCATGAGTTGTCAGTCCGCCCCTGTATATATACACTTACACACTCACTGGCCACTTTATTAGGTCC